>NC_047017.1:36544822-36688466 GCF_902652985.1 Pecten maximus | reverse complement strand
TGAAATAACCACAATATCCTTGAAATGCAAATACTGTAAGTAATGAAGAACTTTCTAGGCATACAATAGTATATATATATATCAATCATGAAATATCTCAAAGAGAGGTTTTGATATGGGTCCATGTTTTGCCATCAGTCCACCTTGAGCCTGTTTTTACTACTTTGTAAGTGGATAATATGTGGTAACAAATTTCGTACAAATTAAATCGATTTAATACCAATATTTGTATAACAAATATCAAATCAAAAGTGTTATTGCATATTTATTTTTACCCTTCATTTTTAAAGTTGCTTTGGAGAAACATGCGTTGTTAAGGCAAAATTGTTGATAAATAGCATTGTTTATGGTGTTATATAGGTATGCATTTTAAATGAAACACATGTGTTTATGAAAGTATACAGTAAGTAGTCGATCCAACAACTTGATATTTAGTTTTTTATGTTATTATAGTACTGTTGCTATCGAGAGAAATCGGTTACTATGGAAAATCAATAAGTTGATTGGGGTTTACTTAAAACAAATTGTGTTTTATGTTCAATTTGTCAATACATTGGTAATAATACTCGGCATACGTTTGAATTAATAATCATAAACTAGGTTCAAATTCGGGGAATTGAAAAAAAGCTATCCATATGATACATTGGTTGCTAGAGCTTTTGCTAGGTAACCATTTACCAAATTACTTTAAAATTGCGTTTTTTTACATGGCATATGCTGTAATATAAATTATATGAAAATTTTTAAAATCTGGTTGGTGCCAAACATGACCCTTAATGCACCCATCCCTTTAGCTTCGTGACACTTATCAGCCGTCATCCATCATAAATCACATTAAGGCATGAAACTATCTTCTTTTCGATGGTGTTAAAATATTTTTGATTTCTGTCAAAATAAATCAACTGTTCTTATTTCATAGAGCCATCAACCCGCCACCCCCTCTCCCGCTCTCTCATAGGTACACGTGAAATCTGAAATATGAATGCTCTGTTCAATTATCTATATTTTCCTGGTTGGGGATAAGGATGTATTTAGTCAAACTTTGACCACGAGACCATGATTTCTACACATGATTATAAAATACCATTGATAACATATATATGAGGTAATCAGCTGTACACATGACAGCGAGATATGTGCACATGAAACAAAAATAGATATTATCTCAATAGCAAGATACGACCTCCTATATTATTAGTTGTCAGGAGGGTATGACGGAGTGAGCTGTTCGTGAAAAACACTATCGAGTAAGCTCTTGTATATTCTATAAATGTTGTATACATTTTTTGCAAGTGTAGTGTCGGTTTGATTTTGGTTTCTTAGATTTATAATTCCATTGTTCTTTTGTCAAAGAAGTGCTGATTTGGGTAATTGTGCGATCCCTCAGTACCTAGGAAAATATTAAATAGTTAAGTGTAGTAAGGGGCGATAACTCGTTATCGTTCCTTACGGAACGTAATGATAACACGAGCTAATTCGCCTATTTGCCGGATATAATGGCGATTCGGGAGCCGAAAAAAATGGCTCATAGGATTTGAAGGATTTTTTGCATCAGTGTAAAACTCGGCTCGATCTAGGTCTGAGTGTATCTGGTATCCCTGTGCAAATAGTAACCAGGAAATAGTTGGTACAATGTACTTATTTTAAAGGTACATTATTGAATTAGATATTTATAGAATCTTCTGTAGATATACGTCATAATTCCGTTCAACGTGAAATGTATCTTCTCTCTTACTAAATCGTTGCCATTTAAACGTTCGTGTACATTTTCGTGTCTTGTCACCATAACTCGATCTCGCGAGGATTCGTCAAAGAATTTTTGCTTCGTATTTTGTAGTGATATTTGCTTTCTATAAAACCGTTATTAACTAACCTTAACGATAGTTTTTAGTATAGGAAGATGTGAGTATACACGTGTATGTATTCAAACACTATTACCTTTTATTTAATGGTATCCGTAAAACATGAAGTATCAAGTACAAGAAAGGGTAAAAAGCAAATAGTGTATGTCACATAATGGTTGTGTAGATATTAAATCAATCATTCGCTCTGCTATAAGTCTGAAGTCAAATAACCATTTAGTTTAATCATTTTGATTTTGACATGCAGCTCATTCGAAAACAGTTACCAATATCATGATTTTTCCCATAAAGCTTACATAATTACGTCACTGTGTTTTTCTGAACATCTTTTGTGATGAGTGATATAATCAGATAAACCCAGCTTTGTAATGATGGACCGCTGAACACATATATAGTCCATTACGTTTATCATAAGTAGGCCAATATATATCCAAGTGTATAGGTATACAGAGATTGTTTGATATTCTTGCACGTGCCACAGGACACAAATAATGAAACGAGCTTACGTTGCATTTTGAGGCGTAATCAATCTGTTCCATCCGACTACTCGGAAAATGCATGTACGTGTCACGGTAAGTTACTCACCACTAACAAATTAGTACTCTTAATACATGTACGTGTCACGGTAAGTTACTCCCTTTAGATTAAGGGCTATGATCTGTTAGAATGATAATGTATTTAGGAAAACATATTGGCACCCTTGACTATATTCTTTCACAAGAATTTGTGAACACAATGAACACAATGGGCCTGTGTAGAGTGTAAAGGGGGCCATAGACCAGGGTAATACGCAAATATAGTTTGTATTTCAGTGGTAGCTGTATAAATAGAGGTTACACAACGAGTGGTTGTTGGATATGGAATTTATTTCACATTGCAACTTTTAAAAAATAACTTACGAGTGTGAAATAAATTCCATATCCAACAATTTCGAGTCGTGTGACCTGTTTCTACCACAATAATATCGGCTTGAATCAAAGGGAAACGTGGCCAAGTATAATTTCGCGTATGCAAATAAAGTGTACCGGTGACGTCCGGGACCCGATGATGTGACGTCATTAGATTATTGATGACGTCAATAACAATTGCAGCTTGGGTCAAAGTTCACCGTGTTAGCCAATCAAAATGCGTACAGAGTTTATACCACGTGTGGTATAAACAGATTGTTAATCAACAGCTGTGATGATTAACTGATGGTCTGAGAGTTGAATAACAAGGGGTATTGTGGTAGAAAGTGTGTTTCGTAGTCCCGTGGTGTGTCTGGTTGTTCTGTAGTCAGTACCCCGGTTCGAATTTTGTTGGGTTTGTTAATTGTACTCTTGTCCCTAGCCCGGTTCGGTGTTAGGTGATGTGTTTGGTTTGGGTATTTTTTTTTTTTGTATTTTCCTGTCCCTAGCCCGGCTCACTGTCCTGTGTGTGTGTGTGTGTGTGTGTGTGTGTGTGTGTGTGTGTTGACTCATTTATATAAATAATTGCTCTTGTCCTATTTTTTTTTAGATTAGGCAAGAAATAAGGGGGTGGGGAATTAGCATTGAGTTAACTCAAGTGGGAGGAATGACAAAAACAAGAAAGAAAGAAAAAAATACTGGTAATTGTATGTTCTTAAGATAAAATCTGATAAATTTGCGAAAAGAAATTACTCAAAGTAGCAGGGGTCAAACCTATAAAAGCATACAAATGACTTCTTTTGATTGACCAAAGGACTTAGAATCAAGATATTTGACTTGGGGTTCCCCGGAATAAACCAAAACATCGTTTGCTTAAAATATCTTTGATCCATATTCAAGATTACAAATGTTTACTTTGTTTAAATATTCAAACGACTTCTTTGAATTGTATGAAAGGACAAGAATCAAGATATTCAAATGGTATCTTTCTGGGATGATGCCCGACAAAATAAGTCATTGATCTATGACAAGGTCAGAGGTGTCACCTTTGGTAAAAACGTCCAAATGTCTTCTTATAATAAAGTAATCGACCTCGATCAATATACACGTGTTATGGCATATATGTTTCGTGCTATCGTATAACTTGTTTCGCAATTGTAATTTTTGAGAAACCGTCCTATACACAGTATAACTTGGACGACATTACGTATTGTGGCGACATGGGCCAACACCCGCGTGATCCTTGATAATACAAATCTAATTAGTTATTGTTATACATACAATCTTAACAACCACACTGTTTTAAAATTCTGCAAATGTAACGTCAATTGTCTGATACACATTTAAAAGGTGTACAATCCTGATCTGTCTGATCCATTTCTTGTCCAAGTCGGTGAGAACAACCACCCGGACTAGTACAGGAATTTCGACAAGCATCGAAGGTATTTTTTACATATGTTTAGATGGAATTATTTGGGTTAATATTTACAACGTTCTTGTTTTCTTAAACACTAGATAGCCGAAGGTGTTCTAATAAGCTACATTGAAACACTAAGCATATGCTTAATGTGACTTCCGTGTATTTAGATAGACTACTTGCTTAGCTGCGGTAATACTGACAAAGTTCATGATGTGTGTCCACTATAATCACACTTTTGTCCAATATATATACACACACACTGAGTATTGAATTCAATACAAGATGGTGGCCCCCATATGAAAAAAGTTCAAATTAGTAGAATTTTTAATCATTCTATTTACAGGTTTCCGAGCTGACATTCTTCAAAATTATGGCTAGTGGACCAGTGTTGAAAACTCCATTTAAACAGTGTAGTGGTAAACGCTAACATTACCGTCTATGGGAAATCATTTGGTTCTGTGGTTCCTATAGGGAGCTACCGGATTTGACATTTTATGCCATTCAGCGTCCCTAGACACCAGATGACGGGACCCATCTGCACATGTTCGGCTGAGATTTTCATTATGGAGGTATTTTGACAGATTTTAAGGAGGAAATTAGATTCTGGGATTGTTTATAATGAAAATATGGGCCTATGTAGAGTGTAAAGAGTGTAAAGGAGGCCATAGACCAGGGTAATACGCAAATATATTGTAAATTGTATTTCAGTGGTAGCTGTATAAAGTGTGTTTAGTAGTCCCGTGGTGTGTCTGGTTGTTCTGTAGTCAGTACCCCGGTTCGATTTTTGTTGGTTTTTTAAATTGTACTCTAGTCCCTAGCCCGGTTCGGTGTTCGGTGATGTGTTTGGTTCTTCTTTTGTCACTACCCCGATTCGATTTTTGGTGTTTTTTTTTTTTTAGTATTTCTCTTGTCCCTAGCCCGGCTCACTGTTCTGTGTGTGTGTTTTGACTCATTTATATAAATAATTGCTCTTGTCCTATTTTTTTTTAGATTAGGAAAGAAATAAGGGGGTGGGGGATAGTATTGAGTTATCTCCCCTTGATCGTAAGGCTATACCATATTTGTTTATATTTTTTAGTAGTACAATATCAATACTCTTGTATGACCAAACGATATCTGTCTAGATTCGAAATTCATTAAGATATTTATATTTTAATTAAAAAATTGTTTCAATTTACATGTCTTTTTCTAATAGGAATCTTCATCTCCGGTACCAATAGAATATTTGACCTATTAGCCCAAGACTTGCAGCCAGCCACTTCCTATTTGGACATCATACCCTGTGGTCCTATCCGGTCCCAGAAAAGGTAAATTTGAAAAATTTGTACGATTCTATAACTCAAGCAGTACGCTACGAATTCTCGCTCTTCTCACGTAGCTATACTTCTTCGCTTTACTTGTAATATAACAACCAACCAATTGAAAAAATAGATTTTTGAAACCGCCCCTGTTTATAGAAAGTTGAGCCAAAGATAAATTTTTGAGAATTTTTACCCATTTTCAAAGTGGCTACCCTGGAGAAAATTTGAGTGTTTGGTTATATACCTGGTTGTTTTGTGATCACTTACCCGGTTCCATGTCATGTGCCTGTGTTTCGACTCTTTTATTTAAATAATGGCTCTAATCCTGATTTTTTTTTCTCGACCGGCCTTTTTGTCCCTCTTCATTTTTTACAAAAAGTCCAGAAATTAGGGGGTGGAGGAGATAACATTGAATTATCTCCCCTTGATCTGTATTATATATCTTATTTGTTTATATTTCTGAGTAGCACGATATCTATATTCGGCTATTAATCACAAGCCATCACTTTAAATTCAAAGCTTATCAAGATATTAAAATTAACATTTCAAAATTAATTCAATTTTAATGTCGTTTTCTCTTAAGAATTTCATCTCCGGTACCAATAGAAAAATTAACCTACCAGCCTAACACTTACAGTCAGGCACTGCATATTTTGATAGCATATCCTATGGTTCCATCCTGTTCCAGAAAATTTATATTTGAAAAATGTGAAAGATGTTATAGGGAACAACCAACCAATTGAAAAAAATGATTTTTGAAACAGCTCCTGTGTATAGAAAGTTGAGCAAAGGATAAAATGTCTGGCAGTCACTGATCGGCCAGTAAGTAGCCTGATAGGTAACTATCAATAAGAGTGTTGATATATATTTCGTAAGTCCGATTGATTTTTTCCCAAAAGTTCAGGTAATAATAATAAACAGGTAAACATTTAATATTTTTGAGAATTTTTACTGCGAAATTCACCCATTTTCAAAATGGCTACCCTGAAGAAAATTTGAGCTGAAGGACCCAACTTTTTTTTGATTAGGTGTTATATCAAACCCTA
Source organism: Pecten maximus (assembly GCF_902652985.1). Classification (NCBI taxonomy): domain Eukaryota; kingdom Metazoa; phylum Mollusca; class Bivalvia; order Pectinida; family Pectinidae; genus Pecten; species Pecten maximus. The sequence goes on along the minus strand of NC_047017.1, from coordinate 36,681,950 downwards.
AACTTTTATTATAGACCACAATTGTCATATTGAATTCAAAAATTTGAATGAAATACTAACAATGTTAACACTAAAGTCTATGGGAAAACAATTGGTTGGTTGGTCCCTAATACGCTTTAATATTTCAAACATATTTGTAGTAAAAACAAGTAAACTAGCATTATAACAGAGAGTTTTGTCCTAAAATTGTCGACAGGAAACAACTCCTGAGACATGTACATGTATCTTCAAACATAATAAAGCTAAAGTTTGTGTGCCATTCAGCTGCAAAAAATTAGGATTGACACTTTAAACCAGGAAATAGTTGGTACTTATTTTATAGGTACATTATTGAATTAGATATTTATTGAATCTTCTCCCGATATACGTCATAATTTCGTTCATCGTGAAATGTATCTTTTCTCTTACTAAATCGTTGCCATTTAAACGTTCGTGTACATTTTCGTGTCTTGTCAAAATAACCTGATCTCGCGAGGATTTTTGCTTCATATTTTGTACTGAGTTTTGCTTTCTATAAAACCGTTATTAACTAACCTTAAAGAGAGTTTTCAATAAAGATAGATGTGAGTATACACGTTTTTGTATTGAAGAATAAATACTTTTTATTTAATGGTATACATAAATCATGAAGTATCAAGTGCAAGAAGGGTAAAAAGCAAATAGTGTATGTCACAGAATGGTTGTATAGATATAAAATTAATCATTCGCTCTCCAATAAGTCTGAAGTCAAATAACCATTTAGTTAAGTTAGATAATCATTTTGATTTTGACATGTATGTACATGTATACAGCACAGTAACATTAATGGTAATAAGTATGTTGTAGCTCATTCGAAATCAGCTACCAATATGATGATTTTACATAAAGGTTACATAATTAAGTCACTGTGTTTTTCTGAACATCTATTATGATTAATGACATAATCAGATAAACCCAGCTTTGTAATGATGGACCCCTGAACACATACATTGTCCATTATGTTGATGATAAGTTAGCCAAATATATCCAAGTGAATAGGGAAAAAGAGATTGTTTGATATTCTTGCACGTGCCACTGCACACACATAATGAAACGAGCTTACGTTGCATTTTGAGGCGTAATCAATTTGCTCCATCCGACTACTTGGAAAATGCATGTACGTGTCACAATAAGTCACTCGCCACTAACAAATTAGTACCCTCTATACATGTACGTGTCACAGTAAGTCACTCACCACTAACAAATTAGTACCCTCTATACATGTACGTGTCACAGTAAGTCACTCACCACTAACAAATTAGCACCCTATATGCATGTATGTGTCACAGTAAGTCACTCACCACTAACAAATTAGTACCCTCTATACATGTAGGTGTCACAGTAAGTCACTCACCACTAACAAATTAGTACTCTCTATACATGTACGTATCACAGTAAGTCACTCACTAAGAACAAATTAGTACCATTTATACACGTACATGTCACAGTAAGTCACTCACTTTAGATTAAGGGATATGATCCGTTAGAATGATAATGTATTGAGGAAATCATGTTGGCACCCTTGACGACTATATTCTTTCACACGAATTTGTGAACACATTGAAGGTACTTCGTTAACTAATTACAAAGGCAGATCTTTCTCGTTTATAGAAAGTGATAAGGGAACACTTAGGCAAAAGAGATATGGTTAAATTTACGAGATATATGAACCTGTATTTCTTAATCTAGTGGCATTTAATGCAATATTATTCATGTTGCAGAAAATGTAATGTGATCTCCCTCGTATTTGTGGCTTGACAGTGCTTTACTCGATATGATATAGTAACTTCAAGTTGTTCACTTATATCATTGATTCTCAAGGTTTAAGAAGAATTTCGGTACTGATATCTTCGGAATTCAGAGGTGTTCCTCGTCCAGCTTTCGTCAACTTGTTCCTTTATACTAAAACTCGTATGTTCTGTTTTCTAGCCTTTCTAAGTTTTATTTTGACTTATATACAAGGCCAACAAGTGTAAAATTGGTTATAGCCTTCAATAACTTCATTTGGTAGGAATGACAATAACAAGAAAGAAAGAACAAAAGACTGGTAATTGTATGTTCTTAGGATAAAATCTGATCGATTTGCGAAAAGAAATTACTCAAAGTAGCAGGGGTCAAACCTATTAAAGCATACAAATGACTTCCTTTGATTGACCAAAGGACTAAGAATCAAGATATTTGACTGGGGGTTCGCCGGAATAAACATCATTTGGTTAAAATATCTTTGATCCATATTCAAGATGACAAATGTTTACTTTGTTTAAATATTTAAACGACTTCTTTGGATTGTATGAAAGGACAAGAATCAAGATATTCAAATGGTATCTTTCTGGGATGACGCCCGACAAAATAAAGTAATTTATCTATTATCAAGGTCAGAGGTGTCACCTTGGGTGAAAAAGACCAAATGTCTTCTTATAATAAAGTAATCGACCTCGATCAATATACACGTTTTATGGCATATATGTTTCGTGCTATTGTATAACTTGTTTCGCAATTGTAATTTTTGACAAACCGTCCTATACACAGTATAACTTGGACGACATTACGTATTGTGGCGACAAGGGTCAACACCCGCGTGGTCCTTGATAATACAAATCTAATTAGTTATTGGTATAATAAAATTTCAATAACCTAATTGTTTTACAATTCTGCAAATGTAACGTCAATTGTCTGATACACATTTAAGAGGTGTGCAATCCTGATCTGTCTGATCCATTTCTTGTCCAAGTCGGTGAGAACAACCACCCGGACTAGTACAGGAATTTCGACAGCATCGAAGGTCATTTTTACATATGCTAAGATAGGTTTAATTGGGTTAATATTTACAACGTTTTTGATTTCCTAATGAATCTACAATGGCCTGTATTTTCAAAGAGAGCCGAAGGCGTTATTTACACTGACAAACATGAGGGATATGCATATTACACATACTAATTAACATGGTCTTTAGTATAACTTCATTGAGGGCAATCGGATTATAAAATTACAGAGCATTTTCAACACCGTCCGGTCACATCGACCAGTGTATTTTATTAAAAGACATGTAGAAACCAAACGTATTCCGTGTGAAAATGGTAATATTAGACATAAAAACTGTAAATAAGACGTGTAAAATCCGTACATGAAAGATGTAAAAATCGTTTGCATGACGTTTAAAAACCGTATAAAAGACATGTAAAAACCTTATATAAGACATGTAAAAACCGTATATCAGACATATAAAAAACTGTGTATAAGACGTGTAAAAACCGTATATGAGACATTAAAAACCGTAGATGTGACATAACAAGCCGTATACAAGACTTCTAAACATCGTATAGAAAATATGATAACACGGTATATAAGCTTTAAAAAAACGTGCATGAGGCTTTTACAAACAGTACATCAGACATGTAAAAACAGTATAAAAGAGATGTAAAAACCGTAAATTAGACATCTATAAAATGTATGTAAAATAGATGTCTTCCTGTCTATTCCAGATCCCCGTTAGCTATTGCATGTGCACGGCGTATAAAGCGCGCGACAAACTTTTGCGTGATAAAAAATAATGTACATTTACTCAAAACTTTATTTCTTATTTTGAACATATTTCAATTTAGTATATTGAGTTTTCGTAAGGTAAAATTTTCTATTTTTATTTTCAGAAACAGAATGCTTCGAACTGTTGCTATCAAGAATTTTTTATGCTTTGAGGATTATCAATCACTGGAATTTCAAGACGGTGCTTCTTTCATTGTTGGGGCGAACGCAACGGGGAAAAGTGCCATTTTTGAACTGACAAGGCGATGCTTATCAAAAAGTGTAAACACTTCACATTCGTGTGTAACTAACACAAATGATGATGCTTTCGTTATTTCCAAATTCAAAATAACAAAGAAACTATCAGACCAATTGCCTGAGGGGTGTGGCCTGTATTCTCTCTATGTCGATAGACATAAAAACAAGGGGGAGATATACAAAGTTGTGTGCATCACAGACAAAGAGGAAACACATTGTTATCTTGATTGCTATAATCGTTTCAAAGCTACTTTAACAAGAAATGAAAAAGCCATATTAAAAGCAATGGAAGGCCTTATAACCAAAGGCACAAATACACATAAACATACACATTACTTTAAACGCATCAATGACATGGTTCTGATGGAAAGAGGAAAAACTGAAGAAGCTCTATGTGATTGTGAAGATGTACTCCAGAAAGTATACGACGGAGATACCAAGGGGGCTCTCTCTGATTGTAAAGCTGTACTCGAGAAACTAGGCGACTTAGATACTGAAGGGGTTCTCTCTGATTGTAAAGCTGTACTCAAGAAACTATACGACTTATATTCTGAGAGGACTATCTCTGGTTGTAAAGCTGTACTCGAGAAACTACACGTCTTAGATTATAAGGGGACTCTCTCTGATTGTAAAGCTGTACTCAAGAAACTACACGTCTTAGATTATAAGAGGACTCTCTCTGATTGTGAAACTGTACTCGAGAAACTACGCGGCAGAGATACTGAGGGGAATATCTCTGATTGTAAAGCTGAACTCGAGAAACTATACGACTTAGATACTGAGGGGACTATCTCTGATTGTAAAGCTGTACTCAAGAAACTACCCGACGGAGATACTGAAGGGGTTCTCTCTGATTGTAAAGCTGTACTCACGGAACTATGCGACTTAGATACTAAAGGGGCTCTCTCTGATTGTAAAGCTGTACTCGAGAAACTATACGATACTGAGGGGACTATCTCTGATTGTAAAGCTGTACTCCAGAAACTAGGCGACGGAGTTACTGAAGGGGTTATCTCTGATTGTAAAGCTGTACTCAAGAAACTATGCGACTTAGATACTGAAGGGGCTCTCCATGATTGTGAACCTGTACTCGAGAAACTAAACGACTTAGATACTGAGGGGGCTCTCTCTGAGTGTAAAGCTGTGCTCAAGAAACTACCCGACGGAGATACTGAAGGGGCTCTCTCTGGTTCTAAAGCTGTACTCCAGAAACTAGGCGACTTAGATACTGAAGGGGTTCTCTCTGATTGTAAAGCTGTACTCCAGAAACTATACGATACTGAGGGGACTATCTCTGATTGTAATGCTGTACGCATGAAACTACGCGACGGAGTTACTGAAGGGGTTCTCTCTGATTGTAAAGATGTACTCCAGAAACTACGCCACGGAGATACTGAAGGGGCTCTCTCTGATTGTAAAGATGTACTCCAGAAACTAGGCGACGGAGTTACTGAAGGGGTTATCTCTGATTGTAAAGATGTACTCCAGAAACTACGCCACGGAGATACTGAAGGGGCTCTCTCTGATTGTAAAGATGTACTCCAGAAACTAGGCGACGGAGTTACTGAAGGGGTTATCTCTGATTGTAAAGATGTACTCCAGAAACTACGCCACGGAGATACTGAAGGGGCTCTCTCTGATTGTAAAGATGTACTCCAGAAACTAGGCGACGGAGTTACTGAAGGGGTTATCTCTGATTGTAAAGCTGTACTCCAGAAACTACGCAACGGAGATACTAAAGAGGCTCTCTCTGATTGTGAAACTGTACTCGAGAAACTAGGCGGCGGAGATACTGAAGGGGTTCTCTCTGAGTGTAAAGATGTACTCAAGAAACTATACGACTTATATTCTAAGGGGGCTCTCTCTGATTGTGAAACTGTGCTCCAGACACTAAATGAAGCTATTGCCATTACCTTACCAATACGTTCTCCTGGACCAATACAGTGGAACCATTCTAAAAATATGGGGAAAAGAAATGAGCATTACGTTACAGCTTCCAACAATGCTGAGATACTTCAGCGGCTTATTGGATCTGAAGATGTCGACAAAAAAATGGCGGAAAAAATATTCCTGACAATCATTAATCCATTGAAATATACCTTCGAAAAACATCAAAATGGTCGGAATTCAATCATAACTGTTAATGATGGCCAGAGGGGCATACCATTACTAAAGGTTCCGGAAGGGATAATCGAAGCAAAGCAATTTTCCTTGATGTTTGCACACAAGAAATTCCAAACATTGTTGCTGGAGGAACCGGATAGAGCAATGCATCCTCAAATGGTTCAGAAGTTACGGGATATATTGATCAGGAAATGCAAGGACCAGACGGACCAGAAGACAGTCATATTAATTTCCCACCAGCAAGAGATGATAAACAGACGGGTCATGTCCCGATTGCATGTTTGCAGGAGAGAGAGGTTTGATAACGGTAACTTCAAACACTTCATTAATAACTTTGGTAAAGTTGTCCAAAATACCTACCAACACCAGGACCAACTGAAGCAAATGTTGTACTCTGCAGCTGTACTGTTTGTTGAAGGTATTACAGACAAATCGGTCATTGGATGGGTATTCGATCAGGTTTTGGAAGCCGAAGATCTGAATGGTTTTGGCAAAAAGGACCTGACAAAATTGAAAGAAATAATTACTAAAACTCAATTAATTGTCATGGAAGGACAAGGAGGATATACGCACCTGAAACAAGTGGCAGAAGGTCTTAGAGTACCATTTCTATTCCTCCTCGATGCGGACGTAGTAATCCAATATCCAGAGAATAAGGAAAAAAACAAGTCATTAAAAACAAGTATAAAAATGGTTTGTAGCATCCTTTCAAAAGCGGTTAAAACCCAAAAGGAAAAGGAAAAAGTGAAATCGATCATAAAACCGGAACTTCCTTCACCGTTGGTGATAAAGTCAGGCGCTGAAACACGTTTTGATTTGCCGCCTGATTCTGATCCCAATTTTATCAGAAAATTTAGGGAGAAAAATGGAAACGTTTTCCTCTGGGATTCTAGAAATCTCGAGTTTATGATTTTAAATAGCGTATTGGAGACCGAAGACAAGGTATTGCTTGATTTTTTGGGGAAAGATAAGGCTGAACTCCTAAAAATGGGTGAGGAAACAGTTGGGAAACTTGTGGATTATCTGTTGGAAGGAGAGGAGATGAAAACATTTCTAGAATTCCTGTTAAACCACAAGACGGTAGGAAGGAGAGTAAGTCTGACGAAACCTGAGACTAACTGAAGGATTGAGAACATTCTGAAACGTGTATGAAGATGGGAAAACAATAAAGACCGATACCAGCATCTGTAGGAAGCTAAATGCTACTATTTACATGTAGTTATCGACAAGAATGTATCCTTACATCAGACAAATGTGCCGGCTACAAAACAATAACAAGTTTTATGCATATTACGTGAATATCAAAATCATAAAGAAACTCTATTCTCCTGCGTGATTGCTAAAGTTCGGACATTTCCCATCTCCTGTCCGGGATAGAGATTAGTCACACGTCATTAACCGATTACCACTTCAGATCGAAAATGAACAAGGTATAACACGAAGTGTTAAACTGCATAAATTTGTATGATGACAATTTAATATTTCTATGAAGACAATTTGCTATTCAATGACGACAGCTTACTATTTAACGCCTCAAATTGTATTTGTGTCACAATGCCCACAGGTAAATTTACCTGTAAGTGTATTACTTATATATGAAATTCGATACATATATGTGTATTTTTATTTACTTACAAATGTATTTATTTTGATCATATCATGATCATAATGCTATGGACTAAATTAGCTTGTCGTTCAATTTAATTGTTCGCTGATATCTCATAATCACATTAACAATGTATAGTTACTTATTTAAATCAGTTTAACTCTTTATTGGTTTTTTTTACTTCGGGTATATTATCTTATTTAAGATTATTTGTTCTATCTTTTCTTCTGTATTATTCTTTTTCATTTTGATAAATGTAAAAGAGCGCATGATTAATTAAATTTAAATCACAGCCTCCACTAGGGATCGAACCCGGGACCTCTGGCTTACTAGTCTTACGCTCAACCGATCGAGCTAAAGAGAAGATCTCTCAAGCCGAGCGGTATATTGCGGCTAGTATCTACCAGAATTATAATACTCCCCTACTAGGAAAGAACTCGTCCTCGAGTTTCCAGGGGTAGCAGCGATGCTTTCGCAAACACCGATGAGTATCATTCCCGAGTCCCTGCATGGGCGCAAAATGTTACAGGAAGGAAAACGAGCACACTCCTGCTGGTTCTTACTATATTTTATTACCGGAGATTAGGACATAACTTGGTACAAAATAAAACCCCTTCTAAGACTGTTATGTCTGGTAAAACGGAAAGTCTGTACACATGTCTGTTACATAATTGGTCACCGGACCCCAGAGGATATGTCCTACCGACCTATGAACGGCTACTGTGGCGTTCTACCCTAACTCACCGGTTTTACTATTCTCGCTCTCACTCTTGCACGATTTCTTACACTTTCATACCCTAATTTACATATAAGTCGTAAACACCACCAAATATTTACATTTTCACTTCGCTCCGCCTCAATGAACATAGTAAACTCAGATCACTTCATTTCCCGTTGAAGATTTTGGGTCGCGTGCTCCTGTTCTGAGAGACGAATCACTTTCTTGCCGGCGTGTGAATACATTCACTGAGTTTACAATGGCGATCGAGTTCTGTACCGCCTCAGACTTGAATGCACTTTCACTTTGTGAATTGTGTAACATTGTTATAAACGTATATGAACACAAGTGGAATAGCCGCTTTATGTGCTAATAAAAATGGCAGTATAATGCAGACAGTTTAGAAAACAGGATCTGACAGAACACTGACACTCTCGATAGCACCGAGCTCATGACCTACGTAGCGCAGTAGGTATAACGTTAGCTGTATCTCGAATGCCATGCTTAATACCATTTCAGTGGTCACAGAAAGTAAACCTCAATTTAAACACTATTTAACAACACAAAACAGACTGGTAGCAGAAGTATGCTATATCGAGAACAGGGACACATTATTGTCGTAATTTGACTCAATCTAAACATATGGAGGACACAAGTTTCCGGCCGTCGAATACCGCCAATTTTCAAATCAATGTTTCTTCACTTACTTTTATCAGAATTTACATCCCAAAACGCCAGTGCGACAATGAAATCCAATATTTCAAGAACACCATGTACATCACCAGCTAACCTGCGACTAAAATCCACATTGTTACACTTTTTCTCGAGCTCTGAATATCTCGGCCTCTGCATCCCATCATTATTTTTAACAGAGTCCCTGTGTCTCGAGTGACCAAATCACACACATACTATACTGTCAACACTGCACTTTACATTCGTATTTATATGGGTATTGCTAAGTTTTTATTATACAATATCATAAATATTTGTTAATATAAAAAATATTTTACCTTGAAAATATCGTATTTATGTGTATCAACATCGGAATAATCAAAACGTGTATGGCACTATATTTTGTGTTGCCTTGGCGACGAGAATATTTGACTGTCTGCTGTTCCACTACTGTGCACACATGTACGATAAGTATAACAATGTTACAAAGTGACGCACTTACGTCACACTGGTGCGACCGAATTTTTCAATCTGGTGGCGAAGTTTTAAATTTGGTTAACGTAAATATAAGGATTGATTGTCAATTTTGTTGCTTGCATGGACTGATGAAGGGAAGTGAACCTCGTGCAAATGGTACATGAACTGCTTCGCAGTTCACTTCATTTGCACGAGGTTCACTTCCCTTCATCAGTCCATGCAAGCAACAAAATTGACAATCAATCCTTAAATATGGACATACACAGTATGGACTTCACGTACATGACACTACGTTACTAAAATTAGACAAGGTACTTTCCACATTACAACACAGCACTGACAAGTACATGTAACGTGTATAGACAATTCACAATCTTATATTAACTTATTATTTTAATTAATTAAATTGTTCCTGTGACATATATCTTGTACTCGCGCAATTACTATGTTTGCCTTAAGTTATTTGAAAATGAACATAATTGCTACCAAACACCTCCATATTTTATTTTATCCTTTTAAATTGTTTACATTGTAGCGTCAGGATAATTTGCCTTACATTTCCTCAGATCAGATACATAATGGTGTACAATATGAAGTGTCTATTACAAAAATTAAAAAAAAGAAAGAAAAAAAAAGAAGATAAAAATGGATGGAAGCATACCGTACATTATGGATATATTATTATTATATTACCAAATATCATCAGAGTTATTTAATTAGGATTCAAGTTATTTTTTTTCAAATTTACCGTTGGATGCGCTTTCAAAAGTAATAGGTATGACATCAACGCTCCATTATTATCATTAGCATTAATGATTTTGAACATTAATGATCAATAGTTTTTTTTTTCAATTATGTTATATTTGCAAAAATGTCCTGATAAGTTAATTTACTTATATTTACACTTTGCTATATACATTATTAAACTGTGATGGTGATTAAGGGACTGATCAGGTCAAACATTAAAACCTTGACTAGTTACAAACACATGAATTATCCTTATGGAAAATGTCTATCCATTTTAAAAATGACCAAAGCCATCAAAGTAAAACATTTTCAAGAAAGAATAAAACTCCAGAGTCAGAAGCTTCATCAACATAAATAAGTAACAACCATCCAGATACATTTTCTTGTTCATTTGTTTTTATTCCTAATCCAGTCTGGTGCTTTCTACAATGTACTGTATCGACTTTTTATGATGTCGTTGTGGATTGTATTGATAATATGTTTAAAACTGATTTATTTGTTTTGCAAGAAGTTTGTAATCAACATTAAGTTGAAAGTAATATATTTGTTTACACATAATTCCGATAAGCTTCCTTCGGAATACATATCATCATGCATGGAATGTTGTAATATAAAGAAGTTTATCGTCATAAGTTTGATGAAGTAGATGCATGTAATGATACCTTGATTAAGTGGATACATGTAATGATACCTTAATTAAGTGGATACATGTAATGATACCTTGATTAAGTGGATACATATAATGATACTTGATTAAGTGGATACATGTTGAATCATACCTTGGTTAAGTGGATACATGTAATGATACCTTGATTAATTTAATACATGTAATGATACCTTGATGTTACTTTACATATAGGCAGAAGTCCCTCGTCATAAAAACCTATTGATATCTTTCCAAATATGTTCCTGTAGTTTTATTAGTATTCATTTTTAATGGGGGCAAGACTTTCCTAATCAGTTATTTCCTCTTACAACTTGTTACATTGTTTTATGGACAGTTAAGTTACAAACAGGTTCTTAAAAAATAGATATATCGACATCATCATTTGTGTATTGAGTATCTAATATATTTTTGTTTTCCTAGAATACCTTATCGATATGTTATTTGTTTTCCAATTTCTGTTATAAGCTTTAGAATTTACTCTGCTAATGTCGAAATTATTAAAACAATTCGCCTTAAACTTTTCATGGTTATCTTTCAAAATAACTCTTTAAATATAAGTTTGTCATAATAATAGCACTAGAGTACTAATGTTATTATGTTACATGTATATCCGATGTAAAGCTTATAGATCTTGTTCTTGAGGAAAATATACAGTAAATATACAGGTGGAAAAGACGGATTATATAAAACGTATTTAATTGACTCTCTGTTGTATTCCGAAGCAACTTTTACTTGTTGAAAAATTATCAGCATATCATGTTTGAAACATTATCTAAACGCATATCTATATGGTATAAAGCATATGGTAACATGATGTTCTTAATAAAAAGTAATCGTTCCTTCAGTGAAAACGTCTTTGTTTTGTTTTCCTAGTATTTGTCTGCCAGCATTGTCTGTCTGGTTTCTGTCTGTCTTTCTGTCTGCCAGCATTGTATGTATGGTTACTGTCTGTCTTTCTGCCAGCATTGTCTGTCTGGTTTCTGCCTGTCTTTCTTTCTGTCAGCATTGTCTGTCTGGTTTCTGCCTGTCTTTCTTTCTGTCAGCATTGTCTGTCCGGTTTCTGCATGTCTTTCTTTCTGTCAGCATTGTATGTCTGGTTTCTGCCTGTCTTTCTTTCTGTCATCATTGTCTGTCCGGTTTATGTCTGTCTTTCTTTCTGCCAGCATTGTCTGTCTGGTTTATGTCTGTCTTTCTGTCTTCCAGCATTGTCTGTCTGGTTTCTGCCTGTCTTTCTTTCTGTCAGCATTGTCTGTCTGGTTTCTGCCTGTCTTTCTGTCTTCCAGCATTGTATGTCTGGTTTCTGCCTAACTTTCTTTCTGTCAGCATTGTCTGTCTGGTTTCTGTCTGTCTTTCTGTCTTCCAGCATTGTCTGTTTATAATTGTATTCCATTTGCGAAAGCTAATGAGAGTGTCAACTATACAGACATACAAATGAGACATATGCCAACTAGACGGATATCCAAATGCTTGAGACAAGGCTTGTATAAAAGCACAGACTACTGAATTCCAGTATATGAGACACTTGTCAGTTATATGGGAACACAAATGTTCGATGTACAGTGTATGAGACACCTGTATACTACATGGACATATAAATGTACAGTGTATGTGACACGTGTATACTACAAAGACATACAAATATACAGTGTATGAGACACATGTATACTACACGGACATACAAATATACAGTGTATGAGACACGTGTATACTACACGGACATACAAATGTACTGTGTATGAAACACGCGTATAATATACAGACATACAAATGTTCAATATAGGAGACACAATTAGACTCAATGGACCTACAGCAGAACTGAAAACTTACGGAGATCCTTAAAAAAGTGCAAGGAGAATAATACCAGGTGTTTCTTGGAGACCAAGACCAGGTGTTCCCTGGAGACTAAGACAAGGCGTTCCTTGGGAAATAATACCAGGTGTTCCCTGGAGACTAAGACCAGACGTTCCCTGGAGACTAAGACCAGGCGTTCCCTGGAGACTAAGACCAGGCGTTCCTTGGGTAAGCGTCTTCTGGTTTATCCTCGACACGCGCTATACTCACTTCAAATCGCAGGAAGAAATGGATTATTTTAAGATGAGATGATGATGTCGACCATGGACTTTCCCATAGACTTTCCCATAGAGTTCCCATAGACTTCCCCATATACTTCCCCATAGACTTTCCCATCGAGTTCCCATAGACTTTCCCATAGACTTCACCATAGACTTTCCCATAGACTTCCCCATAGACTTTCCCATAGACTTTCCCATAGACTTTCCCATAGATTTTCCCATAGACTTTCCCATAGACTTCTCCATAGACTTCTCAATAGACTTCTCCATAGACTTCTCCATAGACTTCCCCCATAGACTTTCCCATAGATTTTCCCATAGACTTTCCCATAGACTTCCCCATAGACTTCTCCATAGACTTCTCCATAGACTTTCCCATAGACTTTCCCATAGACTTCCCCATAGACTTCTCCATAGACTTTCCCATAGACTTCCCAATAGACTTTCTCATAGACTTTCCCATAGGCTTTCCCATAGACTTTCCCATAGACTTTCTCATAGACTTTCTCATAGACTTTCCCATAGACTTTCCCATAGACTTCGCCATAGACTTTCCATAGACTTTCCCATAGACTTTCCCATAGACTTTCCCATGGACTTTATCAGTCTGTATCTATCATTAAATATTGTGTTACTATTGTTTCCATCAGTAGTCGACCTATACGTCACGGAAATCGTGATAATGTGGACAGACTTTAATATGGGATCAAATGAGACAGGTAAACGCCATGTTTAGGGGAATCAGGTAGTCTCGAAATGGAAGTTTATAATTACAGAATTTATAGCTTGTATATGTAAGCTAACCTTGCTGGTTATGTTGTAATACAGATAGAGGGTTATGTAAGCAGATGATGTTAAAGAGTATGTAGTGTCCCTGATAACAAGTTATGACAGGGTACATGTGATCGACATTTAAAGGGATGTTTTCGTTACCTATTCTGGTAATCTAAAGATGAAGTGTCCTACGATATCATATTTTTAGTTGATAAAACAGTCATTCTAAATCAGCATCCACAAATCCACTTTTTGAATTTAGTTAAGTCGCTTATACATTTCTGATTAATTTTATCTTGGTACATCATCAACGTTAAAAATTAATATCTAATCAGGTCTATTTGTGTTCATAATTTCACAGAGGGATCGAAAGCACTGCATACCCACAGATATAAGATATAATGGTGTGTGAGAGGATGATATTTATTCATGTAGGAAACAAACGTCAGTGTACTCACAAGGAGTTAAAGGGAGGTAATTCATTGAAACTTTGTAAAGTAGAAAAATCATAAATGGGTTAAATAAAACCAAAAAAATATTATGGATTCATCAAACAGACTTAATAGAAGTAATATACGGGGCCTGTACATTGTTAATTTTACATATCTAATTTCATCACAGAAAAAAAAAATCAAGAAATTTTGAAAAGAATTTTAAGATATATAATTCGAAAATCTAGTTTTCAGAATCATAAACTGTACATTTTTATATCAACCACCTGGCTTCTTATTTCTGTTTAATGTATCAATTCTGTGTTTATTGTATCACGAATTAAAAGAAACCACACCGAAAGGTAGTGCGACGTATTTCTTGTTGTTTTGGTCAAAACAACTTCACCAGCCAAAAATGAATTACCGTACTTCATTCAATAATAATTCTAAATAATTTTTTAAATCACAATAATTTGTATCAATTATATAACAAACAGATTTAGAGGAATTAAAAACTTCACTGCTAAATTCTTGTAAAAACTGGTCATATGATATTTGTGTTACAGATAGTTTTACCCATTCAGGGTTACCTGTTATTCGTCAATCCACATTCATTAAAACAGTTTGTATAAATCTCAAGAAAGGATTTTTTTCAACAACAAAAACATGATATAACATGGTATACTTGACATAATTAAATCTACTTTTTTTCGATTGTAGGATTCGTGACCAATAACCTTTCATTTTTTATTTTACTTCTGCTGACCACATGGGATATACAACAAGTTCATCATAAATCACACAATTTGGTGTACATTAATGCAAAAAAAATGCAATGATGTCAGACGTAACTCGTGGAGGAAGAGAGACGATTCTGTCCGACATACATGTACTGGCCAGGAAGGGAGGTAATTCTGTCAGACAAAACTCGTATATACGGCTCAGTCCCTAGCCAGAATCGGTGTAGGCCTCACGTGTTATCAGATACACATACATATTCTCTCTCAGTATAATGTTACAATTTTAAAAACTATAAATGTTTGACCTATATGTGTTCTATATAAATTTTGAGCTGTAGAAGATCTAATGGCCGTTTTGAATCATGGGCCTTTTTGATCGATGCATCAAAGCTCGCATTATCTCCATGTGTTTATAGATAAAACTCTCAAAATAATGTTTGGTTCTTCCTATTTCAACTAAAAGATTATGACTGAAATAAAATATATGCACTCTTTACAAATTAAACAACACATTCTATTTAAAGACGTATCGGTCCTGTAATATTAGCAATCATTTGGCAGGCTGGACTGCAATGCACTTCGGCAGACTGAACTACACGTACAACAATAATATTTTGCTATACCTAATATGTTACATTGCATACTAATAGTCATCGTTAAAAGATCTCCCTCTGTGATAATACAAAAGAGAATATTTCCATTGTCGTTTGTTAGTATTGGTTTGATTGTTCAAATCATAAAAAGTGACATTTTTCACCAGTGAAACATATTTCTTTATGGAATGAATACTTTCGATATTTCACTGGTAAAAATGTAATAAATGCTGTTTTGTGATGTGACAGTATTATTTATGATGTTATGTGTGGTGAGATTGTTATATACGGTGAAATGTGAGGGAGGTGACAGAGATTTATATACTCTATGGGGTGTTATGTGAAGTGACAGGGCGATCATATTTTACATAAATGAGGCTGGTCAGACCCCAGAGGACGGAGACTTAGGGCCATAAATGGGGAACTTCGCTGAAATTTTGCTTTAAAACTCTATTCTTTCTTAACCCTTGGGTGGATCCCAACTAAATATGGTGTGAAAAGTCCTTGAGGGAGGGAAATCTTATGTTTTCATTAATGAGGCTGTCATAATCCCTGGGGTCAGAGGGGCGGGACCATCAAAATTGGAACTTTGGTAAATTTTTGCTTTACATGTTAAACCCTCTGAACCATTGAGTGGATTACATCCTTTGGTGTGAAACATCATTGGGGGAGGACGAACATACATTTTGTATTTTATATAGATGACGCTTGGTGTGACCCTTTCGGCCAGAAGAATGGGGTTCAAAAATGTTACCTTTCCTGAAATTTTGTTTAAAAATTATATTCCTCCTTAAGCCTTGAATGAATTAAAATCGAATTTGGTTTGAAACATCATTGGGAGAGGGCGATCATGCTTTATATTAATGAAGCTGTCCGACCACTCACCCTTAACCATAAGTGGATAACAACCAAATTTTGTGTGAAACATTATGGGGGGAGGCCCCTCATATCTTATATGAATGAGACGTGTGAGACCAATGGGGCCCAAAGGAGGAACTTTGCTGTAATTTTGCTTTCTACATGTATACTTAATTACTCCATCGTCAGATGCTCGTTAAGGGCCACAGTACTGTTGTCATTGTAAAAGTTTTGTTTCTTCTGATGGTGCAGATAGAAACTCAATCGGGTCTCAATATCAAGCAGTACTGGGCCTGGGTTCACACAGCTTCTTTCAGAAACAGCTAAATGGACATGAAGTCTATGTAAATGTCTATATAGAATGATCAAGTGAGACCCTATACGTGCGATAAAGTATCCTAGCTTTTCACAAACACTCGGTAATTGACAACTTAATGGGCAATACAGAGACGGCGTATCCCGTCTGTTTGAACAAGAAAATGATTTAGAAATATGAATATATCATATAAAATAAAATCTGAATTGGATTATGGAAATAAGATCAGGCCTGAAAACCGTTCTGTGGCCCCGAAGATCCTCCATGTTGATTTAAACCTAAAATGGTTTCATCAGAAATCTTCTTTTTCAATGGTGGCCGATTGAGAACGTTGTAAAGTGAACAGTGCCGAAATATGAAATGACTACCTTTTGTGTACATTAATTGGAATTTTGAAAAGAAAGAGTATTACAAAACGTCTCCTTAATCATTGAACACAGCGTGTTGTGTAGGCCATACCTGTATAGGCCGACTGTGTTCACCGTCACGGGGTATCGACACACTGGTATAAACAACTATGTACCCGGCGGATTCATTATGCTGTCTTCCTGTGCAGTGCCCCATAGTGCCCGCTGATTTAAAAAAATAAATATTGCTACTTTAATATCTTTCATTTTTGTAAAATGCTGCGTGAGAGGATTCTTAAATCACTCTTTGAGTGTGATTTCAATGATCACGTTCGAATTATTCCTCCTGTGACAAATATACCTGCTGTAATGTACATGCACTGTGTTAACCTAACCTACGGATAAATAACACGAAAACCTAGAATTAGAATCGGACCTTCCGCATCATGTAATAGGTTCCGTGAGGCCGTATCCATTTCGTTATCACCTACATGTACAATGTAAGTAAGATTTCGTATTGTTTTACGGCTCACCTGCAACTCGAGTCCTTTATTGCCAAAATTAACTCTGGACCAGCATTAGTTCCTATGGAAACAAATGGAAGAATACGAAAAATCATATCCTCAACCCTGGGTATTTAATCCTCAAACCTAGGAGACAATTAGGTCCCCAACCCTAGGGATAAATCAGATCCTCCGCCCTAGAGATTAGGTCCCCAACCCTAGGGATAAATCAGATCCTCCGTCCTAAGGATTGGGTCCCCAACCCTAGGGATAAATCAGATCCTCCGCCCTAGGGATTAGGTCCCCAACCCTAGTGATAAATCAGATCATCCGCCCTAAGGATTAGGTCCCCAACCCTAGGGATAAATCAAATCCTCCGCCCTAGGGATTGGGTTCCCAACCCTAGGGATAAATCAGATCCTCCGCCCAAGGGATTACGTCCCCAACCCTAGGGATAAATCAGATCCTCCGTCCTAGAGATTAGGTCCCCAACCCTAGGGATAAATCAGATCCTCCGCCCTAAGGATTAGGTCCCCAACCCTAGGGATAAATCAAATCCTCCGCCCTAGGGATTGGGTCCCCAACCCTAGGGATAAATCAGATCCTCCGCCCTAGGGATTAGGTCCCCAACCTTAGGGATAAATCAGATCCTCCGTCCTAAGGATTGGGTCCCCAACCCTAGGGATAAATCAGATCCTCCGCCCTAGGGATTACGTCCCCAACCCTAGGGATAAATCAGATCCTCCATCCTAAGGATTGGGTCCCCAGCCCTAGGGATAAATCAGATCCTCCGTCCTAAGGATTGGGTCCCCAACCCTAGGGATAAATCAGATCCTCGGCCCTAAGGATTAGGTCCCCAACCCTAGGGATAAATCAGATCCTCCGTCCTAAGGATTGGGTCCCCAACCCTAGGGATAAATCAGATCCTCCGCCCTAAGGATTAGGTCCCCAACCCTAGGGATAAATCCGATCATCCGCCCTAGGGATTGGGTCCCCAACCCTAGGGATAAATCAGATCCTCCGTCCTAAGGATTGGGTCCCCAACCCTAGGGATAAATCAGATCCTCCGCCTTAGGGATTAGGTCCCCAACCCTAGGGATAAATCAGATCCTCCGCCCTAGGGATTAAGTCCCAAACCCTAGGGATAAATCAGATCCTCCGTTCTAAGGATTGGGTCCCCAACCCTAGGGATAAATCAGATCCTCCGCCCTATGGATTAGGTCCCCAACCCTAGGAATAAATCAGATCCTCCGCCCTAGGGATAAGGTCCCCAACCCTAGGGATAAATCAGATCCTCCGCCCTAGGGGTTAGGTCCCCAACCCTAGGGATAAATCAGATCCTCCGCCCTAGGGATTAGTTATCCAATCCTAGGGATTAACTAGATCCTCCGTCCTAAGGATTGGGTCCCCAACCCTAAGGATAAATCAGATCCTCCGCCCTAACGATCGGGTCCCCAACCCTAGGGATAAATCAGATCCTCCGCCCTAAGGATTAGGTCCCCAACCCTAGGGATAAATCAAATCCTCCGCCCTAGGGATTTGATCATCCAACCAAGAAGTTAATTAGATCCCCATCCCTAAGGACGATATCCTCGACCCTAGGAATTAATTATATCCCCTCCCCTAAGGAGGATATCCTCGACCCTAGGAATTAATTAGATTCCCATCCTTAAGGATGATATCCTCGACCCTAGGAATTAATTAGATCCCCTCCTCTAAGGAGGATATCCTCGACCCTAGGGATTAATTATATACCCCATCCCTAGGGAATTGATCCTCAAACAAAGGAGTTAATTAGGTCCTCATCCCTAGGGAACAGAGAAGTTTTTTTCTCATTCAGTACTTAACGCTAAAGTGTAACGATGTCGCTATCGAATTAAAAGGGGAAATTTCACAGTGGCTATGTCACGAACAATTCGTTTTCAACGTAGATTTGTTGATAACATGGTGGCCGTAAATGGCACTATCACAAGATATCAACCTAATCCAACCACAGGGGCATGTCTAGTTTTATATTTAAAAAATAGTCAGAAATACCTATATATAGTAATATATATACTAGGTATTTCTGACTATTTTTTTAATATAAAACTGGAATAAGACCTGAAAATCCGTCAAGAGAATTGACCAAGTCCAACCCGTGTAACGACAAAACTATCAGAAACCATATCAACGATCTTTCCTCGTCCAAACCATTCTACAGGAATACGTCAGGAAGTGCTGCCAACAATGTCCATCTAGGTTCAACCCGCCAAATGGTATAATACGTCAGGAAGATCCGTCAACAATGTCAATCTAGGTTCAACCCGTCAAATGGTAATACGTCAGGAAGAGCCGTCAACAATGTCAATCTAGGTTCAACCCGTCAAATGGTAATACGTCAGGAAGAGCCGTCAACAATGTCCATCTAGGTTCAACCCGCCAAATGGTATAATACGTCAGGAAGATCCGTCAACAATGTCAATCTAGGTTCAACCCGTCAAATGGTAATACGTCAGGAAGAGCCGTCAACAATGTCAATCTAGGTTCAACCCGTCAAATGGTAATTTGTACAACTACATTGCAGCGATCCATTTGGTTGTATACTGTACCATACATTTTGACCATACTTTGTACACATACATTGGAGCCATAGGTTGGTGCCATACATTGACTGTGTACATGCGTACTGAGAACAGCCGTTAGATGAGCAAACACATGTGTGAACATATTTAACAAAAACGTACGTATGTACTATGTCAATAAATTAGTCTGTAATCAGTGACGTTTTTAATATATCATAAATTTTCAAATGGGCGACGTGGCGAGAAGAAGAATGAGAAAACCTGACGATAAAGCGAGGCTTTGATACATTTATGACTGTGTAGTTGGTCTGCAACTCTGATATATGTTTTACAGGGCAATCACATAAAACTGTCGGCGTCTGTTAGACTCGCTCGGGCATTGCCGAAAACCAGGAACATCCAACTATAACGCCGATGTGTCGGATTCTGTAAATGTTTCGATTTATATCTATAAAGATATTCTTAATTTAATCACATTTTTTTTCGTGCTTGTGTCTTTGACATAGCAATTGCAAGCAAGATATGGCTGTTTATAGACCTGCTAAACTTTTTTGAAAATGTTTCTCGAAATTTTGAAAAATCAGAGGTACTCCCGAGATGTGTTTTGCCGACAGACCGCTGGTCCGTATGTTTAGCCACGCCTCTCCTAAGTCCTGTTTGAGCGGCCACGTGATCAGGGCACCTCCACAACCCCTTTCCGACATTTTTATCTACGAAAAGCTAAAAAAAAAAAAAAAAAAAAACTCTCACAAATCTTCGAGATCTGTCCGATTATGTCTGGTTCTCTCACTCTGAATGACAGACTCATTTCGCTTCAAAATTTCGTGAATTTTGTGGAACACACATTCGACAAATTCTAACATTCTGAAGAACCTGGGAAACAAATATATACCACTACCTTCTCCAGTTGTCCTCTTTTGAACATGAAGAAAGAAAGGATATAGTTATACAAAACAAAATAGCTTGATATTATCAAACAAACCTCGTGTTTAACGGAGAGACAAACAACAGAAGGGGGCTCTTCAGATGTAATTTCTAGAAATGTAGTGTTTAAAGTGATACATTTTCCAAACATTTAAAAGAAAATGGTCTTTATTTCAATTTTATCATCAATGACATTATCTGAATTGCACACTTCAGTATAACTTTCAAATAATTCCCAATAAGTATTTCATTCATGGATTCAAATATTTAATAAAATATATAATATTACAAAATACGTAAAAAAAATCAGATGAACGAAATAAACACCATGATCAGAGGGACCCTTGTTGCTTGAATGAAAAATTTAAGATATTTGCGTCTGAAAATTTTGAAATAAAACGCCAATTTCACACGTTAAGTGGAGGTGGGTAAACTTGTTCCTGGAGGAGAGTCGCACCTGTTACGTTAGTAATATCGATACATTTATAGTGAACATTTCCCCCAGACTTTAATTGTCCTAGACTCTCGGTCAGTTTTAGCTCCCGCTGTCTAGTATTGCACCAGATACACTGTGTCTTTGTGTGTACCTGTACGCCGACTGTTGTAGGTAAATACCGAGGTGTCCGATTGGAGCTCAGATTATACACCAAACGCTAATCATCAAATCAAGTGTAGGCTCAGGTATCACAAAAAAACATCACATGGAAACTGATTTATGTATTATCAAGATTTATTTTTTATCTTATAAAATGAACACAAAATATCTATTACACAACATTTACTTGCACCAAATTCTCTGTAAATAATCAAAGCATGTATTTCAAAATTTCTTCTCTCTCTTTCCACGCATGTCTTACAATATTTTTGTCACATCTGATTTGTTTAATCAGTTTTTTATTGTCGTTTCTCATGGCTTTTAGACATCTCAAACGATATGCTATTAATAATCCCCGATATCACACGCATACACACTTCTTAAATCACGACGTAACTTACATTCACGGGTTTTCACTGGACGATTAAATCTTATCGTCACACTGATGTCACATCCCGTGTCACACTTCATCACATCCCATGTCACACTTCATCGTCATCCCATGTCACACTTCATCATCATCCTGTGTCACACTTCATCATCATCCCATGTCACACTTCATCATCATCACATGGCATACTTCATCACATCCCGTGTCACACTTCATCATCATCACATGGCATACTTCATCACATCCCGTGTCACACTTCATCACATCCCATGACACACTTCATCACCCCATGGCATACTTAATCATCCCATGTCACACTTCATCACATCCCGTGTCACACTTCATCACATCCCGTGTCACACTTCATCACATCCCGTGTCACACTTCATCACATCCCGTGTCACACTTCATCATCATCATCCCATGTCACACTTCATCATCATCCCATGCCACACTTCATCATCATCCCATGTCACACTTCATCACATCCAATGTCACTCTTCATCACATCCCATGTCACTCTTCATCACATCCCGTGTCACACTTCATCACATCCCATGTCACTCTTCATCACATCCCTTGTCACACTTATCATCATCCCATGACACACTTCATCATCCCATGGCATACTTCATCAACATCCCATGTCACACTTCATCACATCCCGTGTCACACTTCATCACATCCCATGTCACTCTTCATCACACCCCTTGTCACACTTATCATTATCCCATGACACACTTCATCATCCCATGTCACACTTCATCACATCCCGTGTCACTCTTCATCATCATCCCATGACACACTTCATCATCCGATGTCACACTTCATCATCCCATGACACACTTCATCATCCCATGTCACACTTCATCACATCCCGTGTCACACTTCATCATCCCTTGTCACACTCATCATCATCCCATGTCACACTTCATCATCATCCCATGCCACACTTCATCATCCGATGTCACACTTCATCATCCCATGTCACACTTCATCATCATCCCATGACACACTTCATCATCCGATGTCACACTTCATCATCCCATGTCACACTTCATCATCATCCCATGACACACTTCATCATCCGATGTCACACTTCATCATCCCATGTCACACTTCATCATCATCCCATGACACACTTCATCATCCGATGTCACACTTCATCATCCCATGTCACACTTCATCATCATCCCGTGACACACTTCATCATCCGATGTCACACTTCATCATCCCATGTCACACTTCATCATCATCCCATGACACACTTCATCATCCAATGTCACACTTCATCATCCCATGTCACACTTCATCACATCCCATGACACACTTCATCATCCCATGTCACACTTCATCATCATCCCATGACACACTTCATCAACATCCCATGTCACACTTCATCGCATCCCATGACACACTTCATCATCCCATGTTACACTTCATCATCATCCCATGACACACTTCATCATCATCCCATGACACACTTCATCATCCGATGTCACACTTCATCATCCCATGTCACACTTCATCACATCCCATGACACACTTCATCATCCCATGTCACACTTCATCATCATCCCATGACACACTTCATCAACATCCCATGTCACACTTCATCACATCCCATGTCACACTTCATCAACATCCCTTGCCACACTTCATCATCATCCCATGTCACACTTCATCACATCCCATGACACACTTCATCATCCCATGTCACACTTCATCATCATCCCATGACACACTTCATCAACATCCCATGCCACACTTCATCAACATCCCTTGCCACACTTCATCATCATCCCGTGTCACACTTCATCATCATCCCATGACACACTTCATCAACATCCCGTGTCACTCTTCATCACATCCCATGTCTCACTTCATCACATCCCTTGTCACACTTATCATCATCCCATGCCACACTTCATCATCCCATGACACACTTCATCATCCGATGTCACACTTCATCATCCCATGTCACATTTCATCAACATCTCATGACATATTTCTTCATCATTCAATGCCACACTTCATCAGTATCACCCATTTTCATACTACAGTGGGTTCCATAGCTGATTAAGCCCCGAGGAATCTCTCTAAAGTACACTAAGTTCGACGCGACCAACCATAACATTTTTGTTTGACTTATCATTATTCGTGTACTCATCTTAAAGACAAACAGCGACATTAAAGTTTGGTACTAAAGTGTGGAGGGGGCGTTGAATGGAGGGTCATATCCAGGACTACTTAGTGCTACCCAAATATTGGCCGGCTATACCCAGGACACCTTAATACTACACAAATATTGGCTGCCTATCACTGACGTTAATTAATGCAGAGACACGTGCAGTCTATACCTTTCTGTGCGAAAAACGCGAGACAGAACGGGTTCATTAAAGAGCCATTCTGACAGAAAATATATTTCCATTTGGTGTCAATTTTAGGGAATTTAGAATGTGTAATTAGTATATGTATCTTTATTGTGACGTCCAGTTTAAGGGAATTTATTTTTACTTATACAAGTATATGTACCTTTGCTATGACGTCTATTTTAAGGGAATTTAGTGTTACTAGTATATGTACTTTGCTGTGACGTCCGTTTTTGAAAAAGGGGGAAACAGATAAACTAAACACAGAACACTCAAAATTAAATTTCCAGACATCATTTTTTCATTAATTGCTTTAGTTACGAAATGATCCCCAAATTACACATATAGCTGCATATGTTTGAAGGCGACATATCGGTTTCGAAAATAAAACATTCAACATATCCAATTGTTGAATCATTCAATATCAAAATAAACGATTTTTAAAGAACCTTAATAGCATGCATGGTGAATTACACTGCCCAAGGGCGTCTTTATACCAATGTGCACAGTTCACGCCTGTACCCAGCGTTATATAGTCGGGACACTTTCTAGGCATTTAAAACCCCAAACGAACATGCCGAAAGTAGCTGCATTTAAACTACCTTTGTGGGAATGAACTGTCTATATGATGGACCACTAAAAACTACAGGTACACACCCGAGTGTCGTAAATTAAAATATGGTTTTACTGTAACCCAATTACGGATTCGAGAATTTTGTATTGGATACGTTTCCTGGTGCTGTTTTAACTGGCACGAGGTGTAGCACATACATTTTAACTGTCCTATTATTGAACATGGTAGAAATACAGTGTTTATTCTGATGTATTCTTAACCAGCTAACGACCATCTCAACTATACTGCCAAGGCACACTCGCATAAGTATTGCATATAATCCAAATTAATGGTATATATAGCCTGTCAACACACACTATCACTATCTGTGTGATTCCACTGTAAAGATATATGTATCGATAAAGTTCCAAAAACATATTATACAACCATTAATGCACATTTTAGTAAGCATAAAATTGTATATATTAACTTGCGTTAAAATAGTTTTATAAGATTTCATAAACATTTACAAGACTAATTCATAATGAAATATGTTACTAGAATTATATACTGTGATAGGCACTTCCTGTCATGATCCAGGATATTCCACTGCGCATGTCACAATATACGTCATAATAATGGTGCGTTACTCCATTAAGCATTGGTTTTCCTTTGATGTCGTTTGGCTACAGGAGCCGTTGATGACCCCTCTTGACCCCTCCTCCACTACGTACGTACTGCAGTCGGCAATCCGGGGGGAGATTGTGTGGTGTTTGCATGAGTTGGTGTGGAGGAGCAGGTTGTGTCTGTAAACACTGGCCTGGTTAACTGTGGTAGTGGAGGGCGACACACATTTCTCTATCAGTTTTTTAATGTTACTACTAGGTACTAATGCGGCTGTCTTTGTATTGTCGGTGGACCCCCCACCACCCCGAATGGACTTAGTCCGTTTGTTGGCGGATACGTCCACTCCTAATTGACTACCGCGAGGTAGTCTTGACACAACTCGCTGACTGACTGATTTGCATGTGACTAGACTATTAAAACATCTACTGTACCTGTGTTTCATTTGACCAATATGCTGGGCGTATATATAAGGGTCAAGAGCACTATTAAGAAACACTAAAGCTATTCCACATAATTTCACTTGATAAAGAATAATGGATTCTCCTGTGATGATTTCGATAAACTGCGAAATAATTAAAGGTCCCCAGCAGAGTCCCATTGTAAAAATGACTACCAGACACATTGTCAATGCTTTGTTGTCCTTGTTCACAAAGCTTTGGCTGGAACACGTACAACAATTGCGGGTCACAGGACTACAGCCCTTTTGTGGACTGTCCCGGAGGAATTCCGAAGTTTGGCTGTCGTGACTATCTCCGGGGAATTTCGGGGACGATCCGCTCTCTGGAATCAACCTCCCCTGTTTCTGAACTGTCCAGCAAATCACAGAATAAGACAAAGTGATCACTACGAAACTCACTATTGTCACAGGTGCTAAGAAGAATAAGACGAAATTTTGCTGAAAGCGATTGGGACTGTTGATAATAGGTTGGCACGTTCCCAATTGTCCATTCCAGTCCAACGTCACGTGAAGCGTCCCGCCTAAGGAAACCGACAGGCTCACAATCCAGATCATCCCTAAAATTACCCCAGTACGTTTTAATGTTAATGAGCCCCTGGCCCGTCCGATCACACGGGACAGGCGATGGAGGGCAATAGCAACCAAGGTCAACAGCGATAGCATTCCACTGACCGTCCCCATGAACAGGATACTCCCACAAAACGTTACAGGAGTCGGAGGGTCCGAATACAAGAGGAACATAAATATAGGGGCCAAACACGTACATGTAAGGAAGTCTGCCCCTGCTAAGTTTAGCACCAACACATCGAAGTTTGTTCGCAGCTTCTTCCATTTAAGAGCAGATAGGAGAACAATTCCGTTGCCCACACAGCCCAGTACAAGTACGAATATGATGAGCACGGTACACACAGCCAGAGAAGCCGTATGTACGTGTCCTTTGAAGTGCCATGAGTCGGGAAGTTGGCTACAGTTAGTTCGAGGAGGTTCCCGAATCTCCCGATACTCAAACATGCTGTCAGACATAACTGGTGTCACAGTCTAAACATGTTTGCGATATGTGACTGACTGGACACCTACACCATTACTGTTAGACACTGTCAGCTATCTACTAAACGTCTTAGTTTTAATCCAGGTCTGTTGAACACCAACAGAAACTATCGAAGGAGTCGTATAGCTCAGAATTACAATTGTTCACCAACTAATCATTTGTTCCGCCATCGAATTACCGTATAGGTCTCCGACAGTTTGATTCCTGAACGGTGTAAGCGGCCTAAAATGGCTGCGTTGTTCCCGAGTAATTGACCGTGAGATGGGGTTTGTCGCGGCAAGAACAATATTCATTTAAACGTTATGAAGGTTGACAGGTAAGCCACGGACGACCCGTCATTATTCCGAGTGATCGGGTACGTACTGGGTATACTTCGCTATCAGCAGCGCTTCACATACACTGTTTACATACCGAGCATCAACGTCTGGCTGCACACTGCCAGGATGGCGACCTATGTTACACACTTCGATAATCTCGGCGATTTTTAACACAACCCCACTCTCTACCTTTGGATGTCAAAGTTTCTTTTAAACAAAGTCTTAGCTATCCCTCACTATCGTTCAGTGTGTATAATGACCTTGTCTCAGGTTCGTAGCAACAGGATGTGTTAGGAAAACTTTCTCTTTACTCCATTGGCTTTTCCTGTGTTGCTTGGCTGTATATTTGCGATTTGAAGACCTCGATGGTTCGCCAAACACTGAAGAAATACCGCGTTCTGATGGGTCTACATAGGCCTCATTGTCAATAACGGTCGATCGTTCACAAACCTATAATTATCTCTCCAGTCAAAAATATTATCCAGCTAAATTGCTCTCTTGGCCAGTTGGGTGTGAGACACTCGTATGCTCGGGATAAATCAAGTCAAACACACTGACACGACTTATATTCTGGCAGGGAATAAGTTCAACACTATACGATAGCATTAGACGATTGAAAATCTCTACAAACACGCGGATGAAAGAACATTTAAAAAATCCAATTATGTTTATTTTCTCTTATTCGCTTTTTTTCAATCGAGGCATAATGACTGCATATGACCTATAGGTAATCATTCATCCAGGTAGAAAAATGTTCACTTTCTTGACAAAGCCGACAGTTCACATGTATACAAGTGTGTGTACACCGGGTGGATAGACTGTGGCGTGGTATGACGGCTGCGACTGACAAGCTATCATTACAGCCCTCTTACCGACGATATTTGATAGTGGTACGGACGAGTGCTGACGGGGTACGTTAGCCCGGGTGTTAGAGCTCACTGGTCCTTTGTCCCCCAGTCACGGCCTTGTGGTAACCTCGAGTCCATCATTTCTCCGCTTTTCATGCCTGGCGATGGTCCCATCATATAGAGACAGTCTGTATGGTCTCCAGTGTATTAACTTCTCCTCGTCTTTGTAGCACTAAACACTGTTTTTTCGCTTGAGATAGTCCTTTAACACACCTGTAATGGAGAAAAGAAAGCCAGGTAGAAAATTGTCAATAGTAAATTTGATCTCTTCACAAAAGCATATAAAGACGGGCTCTCAAAATATTTGTTCTTTTCTAGCTTCTTATAGCGTCTTGACAGCGCCGTGATGAATGCTTTTGACAAAGATTTTAGTTCAAGTGTTAGTCTTAAAGCGACAAGGTGTTTTTGTTCCGACGCCATTTAACGTAGCCTGATGACAAAGCCGGGCTGGGCGTCTGCTATGTACAACAGTGTATATTTGTAAAAGGCAGCGAGAGTGACGGGCGGGGATTACAACTGGTCGTGCAATGTGCTGTATTGAGGTACAAATGGGCTATCAGGGTAGGACATCCAATTAGAATTGGCGACACGGAGATTTATAGCTGCCCCATCACAGTACTTAAATTTAATCTTAAAGAGAATAAAGTCAGTGTATTGGTGAGAGATCAAACAAAAACCGATCCCTCCGGCTATTTTTCTACATACGTACTCGCCAGATAGATCCGTAATACTTGGGGATTATCTCACTAAAGTACAATGCCGTATATATATTCGACAAACTAACGTCTATGTTGCTCATATCAATTATATGAGGAATTCGTGACCTTCGGCTAGGATAACGATAACTTAACCTGGACAAATTATACGTCATGGTATTTCATCTCCAATGAGAACCGTCATCTCGTGATGCATGAGACCAATACCTTCATATGTACATATACATACTAGCTAATACACACTGATATTACCAAATGACGAAACCAAAAACAAGTATCAGGTATAGAGAGAGGAGAAGAGCGACGATGCATTAGACGAAACAAATAGGTCAACTCTCACGAAGACTACAACATCTACTACTTGACACAGACGAACTCTCTACTGACATAGTCTGTCTGTCTGTCTGTCTGATTTATCATGAACATTGCCCAAATCTTTACATCGCAAACTCAGAGTATCGTTAACACTGAACAACTCTTTAAATCGCAAAATTTCATAAACATTTTCCAAAGCATTGCTTTGTATCGCTAATTTATCATGACCACTGAGTAATACTAAATTATTCAACAACAGTTGGTATAGAACAGTTTGATTGAAAAAGTTATATCCGCAAGCAATTTGAATTCATTCAAGAGGCGTTTGAATCAATAATGTCACATTGAACCCTCCAAATATTCACCTAAATGTTGAACAGTGTTACCCAGTCTGACAACTGATCATTGCAAGGATACACCTGGGTGTTTAACTGGGATAATAAATGGCAAAATATACATCAGACAAACATGAACCATGCATTTTTTTATCGCAAACATAATGAACTCTGATCATTAAACACTGAACAATATATTGTTTCGCAACTCTGAAGAAAAATTATCTGTGTCCTAAACTTATCAAGATAAGAACATTACAACCGAACGGTTCAGAAGTGGCGTTGTTGTGAATCGTGTTTCAAGTTTGAGTCAGCTTTATTTGTTCTGTATGAACCTGACCCGGCTATGGACGAATTTAGTAGATTTTGTAGAAATCTCGACCTGTGTCTTATCTCCAACACTTCTGTTTTCTATCTACCGGTTTTTTACGTACATTAATCCGTCTCGTGCATCCATCAAATCCATTTTACCGCCTTGCGTAATTTCCTCTGTCGGTAAATTGCAAGCTCCGATAAGTACGGGTCGTTCCGGGGTGATTTTTTAGATACTGGTTTTGATAAAGCTATTTAGCTATCTGAGAGTGTTCAGCATGCGTTGCTGATATGGACCTTACATGTCAATCATTTGATCAGCAGAGTGGACCCCGGGATGGGAAATTCGGTGACGGGCTCACAGGCGATGGGCGTAACCACAAGTTACACAAATAGACTACACAAACATTCTACATTACCTTTGTGGATAGTATTATGAAACCATAGAAGTGATGTTTTGATTGTATTGCAGTTTTAAACTAGATATATAACTTATGTTTATCTGTAATTCGTTTTTACACATCTATTGCTCTGATTCATTATTTAATAAGTTTGGTTCCATCATAACGGCGTTATTTACAATTTTTACAACGTAGGTATTTTTCTATTGCAATTGTTGCGCGTTACTTTGTTTTCACGACAGAAACGATATTTCCAATGTCAGCTTAGCTTACTGTTAAACAGAACACATCGACAACAACAAAGAGTATGGCATAATAACACTGGTTTGTTTTTAATTCTAAAGCAATCGTTTTGACATTTTTTCTACAAATTGTCTCGTCATCGGGCGCACAATTAACATTAAGCTTCCACAAATGGATTCTTACCGTGACATTATACGTATGTATATATTTAAGTTTGAGTGATTTGAAGGTAGTGATTGTTTCGTTCCAGTGCAAGGCAGCCCGACAGACTCCCCGATAAGAATCAGACCTGGCCCCGAGCTGCGGTAGGCAACTGTACCCGTGTATCATTTGTACCATAACACATCGACAAAACTTTAATCGACTGTATGACGTGGATTCAGTGGATTCAACGTATCGCTGTATGTAATGGAAGTATACGATTTTAACAGTCGTACCGGCGACTGTATCCGTTATTTGTTATATACGGGGTACTGTATCCGTTATTTGTTATATACGGGGTACTGTATCCGTTATTTGTTATATACGGGGTACTGTATCCGTTATTTGTTATATACGGGTACTGTATCCGTTATTTGTTATATACAGGTACTGTATCCGTTATTTGTTATATACGGGGTACTGTATCCGTTATTTGCTATATACGGGGTACTGTATCCGTTATTTGTTATATACGGGTACTGTATCCGTTATTTGTTATATACGGGTACTGTATCCGTTATTTGTTATATACGGGGTACTGTATCCGTTATTTGTTATATACGGGTACTGTATCCGTTATTTGTTATATACGGGTACTGTATCCGTTATTTGTTATATACAGGGTACTGTATCCGTTATTTGTTATATACAGGTACTGTATCCGTTATTTGTTATATACGGGTACTGTATCCGTTATTTGTTATATACGGGGTACTGTATCCGTTATTTGTTATATACAGGTACTGTATCCGTTATTTGTTATATACGGGGTACTGTATCCGTTATTTGTTATATACGGGGTACTGTATCCGTTATTTGTTATATACGGGGTACTGTATCCGTTATTAGTTATATACAGGTACTGTATCCGTTATTAGTTATATACTGGTACTGTATCCGTTATTTGTTAAATACGGGATACTGTATCCGTTATTTGTTATATATAGGGAACTGTATCTGTTATTTGTTATATACGGGGTACTGTTTCGGTTATGTGTTATATACGGGGTACTGTATCCGTTATTTGTTATATACAGGGTACTGTATCCGTTATTTGTTATATACAGGTACTGTATCCGTTATTTGTTATATACGGGGTACTGTTTCGGTTATGTGTTATATACGGGTACTGTATCCGTTATTTGTTATATATAGGGAACTGTATCTGTTATTAGTTATATACGGGATACTGTATCCGTTATTTCTTATATACGGGGTACTGTATCCGTTATTTGTTATATACGGGGTACTGTATCCGTTATTTGTTATATACGGGGTACTGTATCCGTTATTTGTTATATACGGGTACTGTATCCGTTATTTGTTATATACAGGGTACTGTATCCGTTATTTGCTATATACGGGGTACTGTTTCGGTTATGTGTTATATACGGGGTACTGTATCCGTTATTTGTTATATACAGGGTACTGTATCCGTTATTTGTTATATACAGGTACTGTATCCGTTATTTGTTATATACGGGGTACTGTTTCGGTTATGTGTTATATACGGGGTACTGTATCCGTTATTTGTTATATACAGGGTACTGTATCCGTTATTTGTTATATACAGGTACTGTATCCGTTATTTGTTATATACGGGGTACTGTATCCGTTATTTGTTATATACAGGGTACTGTATCCGTTATTTGTTATATACGGGGTACTGTTTCGGTTATGTGTTATATACGGGGTACTGTATCCGTTATTTGTTATATACGGGGTACTGTATCTGTTATGTGTTATATACGGGGTACTGTATCCGTTATTTGTTATATACAGGGTACTGTATCCGTTATTTGTTATATACGGGGTACTGTTTCGGTTATTTGTTATATACGGGGTACTGTATCCGTTATTTGTTATATACGGGGTACTGTATCTGTTATGTGTTATATACGGGTACTGTATCCGTTATTTGTTAAATACGAGATATTGTATCCGTTATTTGTTATATACATGATACTGTATCCGTTATTTGTTATATACATGATACTGTATCCGTTATTTGTTATATACATGATACTGTATCCGTTATTTGTTATATACATGATACTGTATCCGTTATTTGCTATATACGGGGTACTGTATCCGATCCTAAGTTCATATCTATTACATTAACGAAACTTGTATGTTTTCTTTGTAAAATCTTTTTGCGTATTTCAGTATGTAATTTGAAATATAACTTACTTTCATCGTTGACTTTGTCTCCCAATCAAATGGTGTCACGCTATTTTATAGGATTGTTATATCACCCTGTATTATTGTTAATAATCACAGACTACCTCGGTCACTGATTTCACTTTACCCACCAGAAGGAACACCCTCAACACTCTGGTGAGTGTCGCTAGAGAGTCCAAACTGGTATACTGAATCACCATGGCGAACTATTGGAAAGCGAAACAGACTCGAGTCGAGATACATGGAAATTGATATACAAATTAATGACAAACTTTTGGAGAAACTGGGAATAAAAGATAATATCTAAAAGTTTGGTCCAAAGAAATATCTTTAATTTAGCATTTAAATTGTGACAAACCTATGTGATTGATCGGGACGAATCTGCACCTGCATTAAAGACCAGACAAGCTATGTTAATTGATGGTTCGGGGCTGATAACAGAGGGGCGCCAACTCAACAGTTGTTGTGTTGAGAAAGCTAGAATGCATTCTTAAACATTCCAAGTCTCGTAATAAATGACTCACTTGTTGGAGTTTTTTTTAAACATGCTAGGTTTCATGTACACACATTTCGATATTAAAAGTTCCAATGCTGTTTTTCTTCAAACATAAATGCGTAATCCAGACGAGATTCATAAAGTCCGATAGATTAGATGGATGCAGAAATAAGGAACAGCATTACAACATACGTTACAGAATTATATCCGCGCGATAACATCTAAGACATTGACATCCATACACTCATGCCAAGTCTAAGGGTTTTGGGTTTCAAGAACTACAGATATGTTTTTCAACAACCGGAAGTAGATTTAATCAACATCATTGAATGCACGCCTTTATCGAGAAGATACAGGTTTGGTCATGCGCAGTAGTACTGCATACAGGGAGACTCGCATACTGGTTCGCATGTTTTTTATGATAGGGAAAGTTAGGTATAAGACTTCCAGATTAATTATTCTGTTTTTGATCTTTAGTAATGTTAGGACCGAGAGAAAAGCTTTACCTATTAAAGCATGGAGGGTTACGAGAAATTACAGATAAATAACTGGGTTACATACAGATATACTTTGATAAGTTAATTTTCTCCGTCATTATTTTCGCGACTGAATATTGATGACATGTATATTCTAAAGACATTTTATATATTTAAGACATATTAAAGTTTATTCTTTACCGGAATACCAAACGGTAATGTTTTGGAAAAAAAAGATGTACAATCGACAAAGGCAAAGAGAGATGTTTAGGTGAACGATCGTTAATGTAGCTTTAATTTTAATTACAAATTGTATATCATCTGTCACATAATGATATAACGATGTCAAAGTTAGACGTATGATGTGGTATTAAGTAAGACGTATGATGTGGTATTAAGTAGGACGTATGATGTGGTATTAAGTAAGACGTATGATGTGGTATTAAGTAAGACGTATGATGTGGTATAAAGTAAGACGTATGATGTGGTATTAAGTAAGACGTATGATGTGGTATAAAGTAAGACGTATGATGTGGTATTAAGTAAGACGTATGATGTGGTATTAAGTAAGACGTATGATGTGGTATTAAGTAAGACGTGTGATGTGGTATTAAGTAGGACGTATGATGTGGTATAAAGTAAGACGTATGATGTGGTATTAAGTAAGACGCATGATGTGGTATAAAGTAAGACGCATGATGTGGTATTAAGTAAGACGTATGATGTGGTATTAAGTTAGACGTATGATGTGGTATTAAGTAAGACGTGTGATGTGGTATTAAGTAAGACGCATGATGTGGTATAAAGTAAGACGTATGATGTGGTATTAAGTTAGACGTATGATGTGGTATTAAGTTAGACGTATGATGTGGTATTAAGTAAGACGTGTGATGTGGTATTACGTAAGACGTATGATGTGGTATTAAGTAAGACGTATGATGTGGTATTAAGTAAGACGTGTGATGTGGTATTAAGTAAGACGTGTGATGTGGTATTAAGCAAGAAAACATCTTTCAATAACACAATAATTCATAATAACCAGGAGTTAACACTTGACTAATATTATTGTTGGTTATATTCCAGGAACAATTACTATGTTTTAAATAGAAACAAATCCTAGGAGGACATGACTACAAATCCCAGAGGAAAAGACTACAAATCCAAGGAGGACATGACTACAAATCCTAGGAGGACATGACTACAAATCCCAGAGGAAAAGACTACAAATCCAAGAACATGGCTACAAATCCTAGGAGGACATGACTACAAATCTTAGGAGGACGTGACTAAAATTCCTAGGAGGACATGACTACAAATCCTAGGAGGACATGACTACAAATCTTAGGAGGACGTGACTAAAATTCCTAGAAGGACATGACTACAACTCCAAGGGGGACATGACAAGAAATCCTTTAAGGATATGGCTACAAATCCTATGAGGACATGGCTACAAATCCTAGGAAGACATAATTACAAATCCTAGGAGGACATGGCTACAAATCCTAGGAGGACATGATTACAAATCCTAGGAGGACATGACTACAAATCCTAGGAGGACATGATTACAAATCCTAGGTGGACATGACAACAACTCCTAGGAGGACATGGCTACAAATCCTAGGAGCACATGGCTACAAATCCTAGGAGGACATGACTACAACTCCTAGGACATGGCTACAAATCCTTGGAGGACATGGCTAAAAATCCTAGGAGGACATGACTACAAATCTTAGGAGAGCATGACTACAACTCCTAGGGGGACATGACAACAAATCTTTAAGGACATGACTACAAATCCTAGGAGGACATGACTACAAATCCTAGGAGGACATGACTACAAATCCTAGGAGGACATGGCTACAAATCCTAGGAGGACATGACTACAACTTCTAGGAGGACATGGCTACAACTCCTAGGAGGACATGGCTACAACTCCTAGGAGGACATGGCTACAAATCCTAGGAGGACATGGCTACAACTCCTAGGAGGACATGACTACAAATCCTAGGAGGACATGGCTACAACTCCTAGGAGGACATGGCTACAAATCCTAGGAGGACATGACTACAAATCCTAGGAGAACATGGCTACAAATCCTAGGAGGACATGGCTACAAATCCTAGGAGCACATGGCTACAAATCCTAGGAGGACATGACTACAACTCCTATGAGGACATGACAACAAATCCTAGGAGGACATGATTACAAATCCTAGGAGGACATGACTACAAATCCTAGGAGGACATGATTACAAATCCTAGGAGGACATGGCTACAAATCCTAGGAGGACATGACTACAACTCCTAGGAGGACATGGCTACAACTCCTAGGAGGACATGGCTACAACTCCTAGGAGGACATGGCTACAACTCCTAGGAGGACATGACTACAAATCCTAGGAGGACATGGCTACAACTCCTAGGAGGACATGGCTACAAATCCTAGGAGGACATGACTACAAATCCTAGGAGAACATGGCTACAAATCCTAGGAGGACAATGCTACAAATCCTAGGAGGACATGACTACAAATCCTAGGAGGACATGGCTACAAATCCTAGGAGCACATGGCTACAAATCCTAGGAGGACATGACTACAACTCCTATGAGGACATGACAACAAATCCTAGGAGGACATGATTACAAATCCTAGGAGGACATGACTACAAATCCTAGGAGGACATGATTACAAATCCTAGGTGGACATGACAACAACTCCTAGGAGGACATGGCTACAAATCCTTGGAGCACATGGCTACAAATCCTTGGAGGACATGACTACAACTCCTAGGACATGGCTACAAATCCTTGGAGGACATGGCTAAAAATCCTAGGAGGACATGACTACAAATCTTAGGAGAGCATGACTACAACTCCTCGGAGGACATGACAACAAATCCTTTAAGGACATGACAACAAATCCTTTAAGGACATGACTACAAATCCTAGGAGGACATGACTGTAAATCCTAGGAGGACATGACAACAAATCCTTTAAGGACATGACAACAACTCCTAGGAGGACATGACTACAAATCTTAGAAGGACATGACTACAAATCCTAGGAAGACATGACTAAAAATTCTAGGAGGACATGGCTACAAATCCTAGGACAAGACTACAAATCCTAGGAGGACATGGCTACAAATCCTAGGAGGACATGACTACAAATCTTAGGAGGACATGACAACAAATCCTAGGAGGACATGACTACAACTCCTAGGAGGACATGGCTACAAATCCTAGGAGGACATGACTACAAATCATAAGGTTATAAAGCTCAAAATACCATTACATGCTTCCAACGAACAATTCGTTGATCTTTTTTATCGTTTAACGTGGAAAAGAAATGTTTTCATTTAAAAAGTTTGTTTTAAACTAACTGTGAAAAAAGCTACCGCTGTTTCTGTGGCGAGGTGTCTGTTAAGGGAGCTCGAGTCGTGTCAGAATACCAGTGCAACGTTCTCCGGGAACACCTATTAAGTTATATAATATTCGAAGTAAGATGTAGAGATACTTTGTAACAGGTTGATAATACAATATTAGCTGGCATGATGACATGATATACTGATATCACATCACATCTTTAGTGCGTTAATAGGGTATAAACATTTACATGTTGCTTCAGAATTAATTTTCACGATTAAAATTGCAGTTCTCACTTTGATATTACGAAGTAGGTATTTTATTCTGTAGATTAGAATCATGTCATGTGGCTCGGTGATTTTTATTCTGCTTGAAAATTGTGGTGAGATTATTTCTAAGCAACAGAAAATGAAGTGATAAGGTGATATGTCATGCCGGCGGCGAGGCACCATTCTCGGGTCTATAAATTACGTCTGTGTAAGGTTTTAGACAACCTCGAGTAGACATTAGCCAGCCTAAGTCTGTTACCGAGAACTAGCTCAATTACATTATATTTCTGCTGGAAATCTGTTCACAAACGTTTTCAGTATGATGACATTTGGTATACGGATAGATAAAATAGGAGTTTATAAAAGGTATAAGGCAATCAAACACCAAAGTATGAATATCTTTGTAGTGTATTTAACCTAATCAATCGTCTTTTATGTTTGGTAAACGACTGGGGATCTAGTAACTTAACACATTACTGGAAGACGTTGATCTCAGGGTGGCAGCAGGTACGCTTAATCATGTGATCAATACTCATCTAACAACGATAATAAATATATATAAATATATATATCAAATAAGCGTATTCCATTATATAATACCGGTACATAATAAGACTTTATGTAGTCTAAGCATTCCAGGAAAGTAAATGTTATAGCTAGGTTGTGAGAAATGATATATAATTTTACCCAGACACTGGTTAAAGTCTACACAGGCGACACTCCTCCTGTATATCCCCGTTTTTATGGGGTGGGACAGTTTTGTGTGATGGATAATATCTCAATTATTATCGTTGTCGGCGACGTTCATATTTTATTAACAGTAAGCTTCATTGATTTCTATCTAAAGTTATCAGTGTTCGTGGATATGAAAGGGTCGCCCTTCCAGTATAAACATTTAGGAAAAGACATTTACTCATTTCGCAATATATGTTCATGTAATTATATAAAGTTAACAGGTTACCACACGTGTAGTTTAGAAATGTGAACCCGGGTAACATCGGGGGAGGACGAGGCTTCAGTAATCGTGAGGAAACGGGACACTTAAAAACCGGTTCGTGTTCACTTAAAACCAAAATACCAGTGAGTAGTGTTGTAGCCGGGTATACGGACCCCGAGTTGTCCGGGTAACTTTCACGTAGAGACAGGTACTCCGACAAGTCAACTCCCTTATCTCCCGTTGTTTTATAAACATAAGAAGCCCACAGGGCGGCAGCTATTCTACACACATAAAACCTGGCCATATTATGAAACTTAGACGTGCGAGCTGTTTTATAAGACAGATAAAAATATGTGGTGGGACAGGCCCACTGTATCATGTCGCGGGATATTATCCATGACGAGATTTGAAGGTTTAGTTCCTTATAGATGATAGATCCGCTGTATGCATGGCGAAATATGACACTTCCGGTTTGGAAAAGTGACCTATTTATATACAACTCCAAAAGAAATCTAATTTAAACAAGATGGTATTCATTTTGAACGTCACTATGCTTAAAACTTTACACCAGACTGACATGCTATTGCTCTGTATAATGCATGTTTTGTACGATTTCGGCTCACTTTTATTACCTTCACATACTACATTTATAATGTAACCAAGGGAACCAGCAATGT
Organism: Pecten maximus; assembly: GCF_902652985.1. Classification (NCBI taxonomy): domain Eukaryota; kingdom Metazoa; phylum Mollusca; class Bivalvia; order Pectinida; family Pectinidae; genus Pecten; species Pecten maximus. The sequence continues at coordinate 36,642,828 of NC_047017.1, read as the reverse complement.
GAATCGAGCATTTTGGAACAAATTACTTATTCAAAGTTTACCGTACTTTACACAAACGCTGCATTTTATATGTTTTACAAACTTAATGATTCAGTTTGACAAAGCCATCAAACGAATGGTGTTTTTTTCTGATCTAACTTTACTACGCCATTCAAAATTATCTAGACTTTTATATATAACGACATCCATAGACTTTTATACGGCCCTGATGTATAACGACACCTATAGACTTTTATACGGCCCTGATGTATAACGACACCTATAGACTTGTATACGGCCCTGATGTATAACGACACCTATAGACTTTTATACGGCCCTGATGTATAACGACACCTATAGACTTTTATACGGCCCTGATGTATAACGACACCTATAGACTTCTATACGGCCCTGATGTATAACGACACCTACAGACTTTTATACGGCCCTGATGTATAACGACACCTATAGACTTTTATACGGCCCTGATGTATAACGACACCTACAGACTTTTATACGGCCCTGATGTATAACGACACCTATAGACTTTTATACGGCCCTGATGTATAACGACACCTATAGACTTTTATACGGCCCTGATGTATAACGACACCTATAGACTTTTATACGGCCCTGATGTATAACGACACCTACAGACTTTTATACGGCCCTGATGTATAACGACACCTATAGACTTCTATACGGCCCTGATGTATAACGACACCTACAGACTTTTATACGGCCCTGATGTATAACGACACCTATAGACTTTTATACGGCCCTGATGTATAACGACACCTACTAGACTTCTATACGGCCCTGATGTATAACGACACCTATAGACTTCTATACGGCCCTGATGTATAACGACACCTATAGACTTCTATACGGCCCTGATGTATAACGACATCCATAGACTTTTATACGGCCCTGATGTATAACGACACCTACAGACTTTTATACGGCCCTGATGTATAACGACACCTATAAACTTTTATACGGCCCTTGATTTATAACGACACCTACAGACTTTTATACGGCCCTGATGTATAACGACACCTATAAACTTTTTTACGGCCTTGATTTATAACGACACCTACAGACTTTTATACGGCCCTGATGTATAACGACACCTATAGACTTTTATACGGCCCTGATGTAAAACGACACCTACAGACTTTTATACGGCCCTGATGTAAAACGACACCTATAGACTTCTATACGGCCCTGATGTATAACGACATCCATAGACTTTTATACGGCCCTGATGTATAACGACACCTACAGACTTTTATACGGCCCTGATGTATAACGACACCTATAAACTTTTATACGGCCTTGATTTATAACGACACCTACAGACTTTTATACGGCCCTGATGTATAACGACACCTATAGACTTTTATACGGCTCTGATGTGTAACGACACCTAAAGACTTGTATACGGCCCTTACATGTAGGTATAACGACACCAATAGACTTTTATACGGCCTTGACGTATAACGGCACCTACAGACTTTTATACGGCCCTGATGTATAACGACACCTACAGTCTTTTATACGGCCCTTAGGTATAACGACACCAATAGACTTTTATACGGCCTTGACGTATAACGGCACCTACAGACTTGTATACGGCCCTGATGTATAACGACACCTAGTCTTTTATACGGCCCTTAGGTATAACGACACCTACATGTATATACTTTTATACGGCCTTGACGTATAACGACACCTACAGACTTGTATACGGCCCTGATAAATAAACCGCGAAGCGGTTTATGAAGAGAGTACACTCCAGTTTTTTTATGTTATGACTGTATAACAGAAAAAATAATTAATGTTAATTCTTATAATTTAATTTTGTCTTATACACACCAAGATATTTCACTTTCTTTGGCGAACTCTTTTCTGTGATAAATTATAACGCAACGTCATCAGCCAATCAAAAATTGCGTTACATTTCGCAACGTCAAAAATTTTGTTATGGAGGTATAACAAAATTATTTCAGCCAACGAAAATGCGTGTTTCATACAAAATTAAATTATACGGCCTTGACGTATAACGACACCTACAGACTTGTATACGGCCCTGACGTATAACGACACCTATATACTTGTATACGGCCTTGACGTATAACGACACCTACAGACTTGTATACGGCCCTGACGTATAACGACACCTACAGACATTTATACGGCCCTGAGGTATAACGACATCCATAGACTTTTATACGGCCCTGATGTAAAACGTTTCTCTACACGGTTCTCTACTGTTCTAGAATGTGTTTATAAAATCCAACAGAGTTTTAAACATCATGGAGTAATCTTAGACGATTACAGTGTATTTAGACAAGTATTTAGTTAATGGTTTACCCCCTGCATGGCTCCGCCCATTGTGTAGCTTCCATTTGTTCTGCATTGTTATTACATTGTACATTTGTATATACATGTAACCTTACCAAACAAAACAGACAGTTATCTTATCATACTTCTCATAAATTCCACCTGGTATAGTGATATAAACAATGGTTTAGACGTCACTAAATGATGTCGTTTTGTCGGACGTCACTATATTAAGTGTATTTTTGACCTTACGTAAATTCGTGTTACCGGATTGAAAAGCCCACCAAATTTATCACTGTAACTTACAACAATGTAGCTATGTTGCATAACAGATGAATATCCTTACGGTAGAATATATTAATTAAATGTTGAAATTAAATTGATATTTAACTGAACGTTTAACAGACTTGATATAGTCAGCGACTGCTTTGAAAACTGGCAAACGATTAACTACGACTGTTTTGTCATCACTGGAGTCCTTAGTTTGCATACAAACTTCTTTATGGTAAAAATTAAGTGAAGTGTGAATCAAATATGGAAAGAAAAACTGAAGTTTTAAACCTACTTTTTGAGGTATCTTAAAACCAGCAACGTTTCTGAATGTTCCTTGAAAAAGGGGGAAAACACGTATGTTCCAGCAATCATCCTAAAATCATGACTACCGCCTATTTAATTCACTGTTAAAACAATTAAGCGTGCATCTATTGGATATATTTCACTTTTGTGTCAATCCTTCACTTAGACAAAATAATTTATATCTAACATAAAATATAGATAAGGAATCAACAACGAGAGAGAAAAAACAACAAAAAAGCACGGTATACGAGTATTACATCTTAATGTCTAGAGTTAATGTTGGTTTAGTATTAAAAGAACACAAACCTCTGGTATAGTTTTAAGCACCACGATAAATGATAAATATGTGAAATAAATTTTATCAAGTATTTTAAAACCAGTGACATATTCTGTTCTGCTGTTAAACATTTTGATAAAACAACTATGATAACGTAGAATTCAAGCAATGCAATCCGTTTAACCAAACACTATATATCTGTTTTAGTGGTAAAGCAACATACAATAAATGTAAAACAAAATGTTTAATGATGGAATTCCACTTATCATTATCAGTGAAATATGTCCTATTTATAGCTAAATATTGTATTATGTTTAAAAAATCATTTCGTTTATCATTTATTTAGTATTGAATCGATAATAAGTTAATAACTCGATGGACATTAATAAAGGAAAATTGCATGCGAAGAAAAAAATTATTATCGTTAAAACAATATCATAATGCATTAAAATGGAAACATCAACAACAAGTTAAACTGATTAACTATTTGCTGTATGATTTCTATTTTCCCACTGCAATTGTTGACAATAGATTGTAGATATAATTCAAGAAAGTCAAAAGCCTTTTGTTCCACCCACTTGTTTACCAACTTAGTGCCGATATAACAGTGCTATTGTAAAATCTCCGTATAAGAAATCACATCTGATACAAAAGTTACACGATGATAGAACGATACGTTTTTATACAGTATGTAATCGCAGGAATGATTATTTTATGCATTATGGAATAAATATACATTGTACCATAGAAATGGCATCTCTCTGATCTTCATGGAATCTAGCTCTGATGCCGACCATTTGATTAGGATTCGATGTCATCTATTTTAATTTTAACAGATGTTAGCATTTTTTTAAATAGTTTTATGTGAATTATTTGTTTAATTTAATCTGATCTCGACATTTACAATAAGATATAGGTTAAATTGATTCATGGAAACAATAATCGATTTAGTTATGTAAATATAATCTATTCCGGTGTAAAGCAAGTGCAGGGTGTTATTTTCTACAGGAATGGATTGTAAACATTATAATATATTCAAAAACTGAAACAGGTAAGTATAGAATAAAATACAGATGTATCCATAATTGTATCAGAACTATATTTACCACAGATGCAATACACTACTCCTAAATCTCCCAACATTTACCACAGATACAATACACCACTGCTGAATCTCCCAATATCTACCACAGATACAATACACCACTGCTGAATCTCCCAATATCTACCACAGATTCAATACACCACTACTGCTAAATCTCCCAATATCTACCACAGATACAATACACCACTGCTAAATCTCCCTATATCTACCACAGATACAATACGCCACTGCTGAATCTCCCAATATCTACCACAGATGCAATACACCACCACTGCTAAATCTCCCAATATCTACCACAGATACAATACACCACTACTGCTAAATCTCCCAATATCTACCACAGATACAATACAACACTGCTGAATCCCCAATATCTACCACAGATACAATACGCCACTGCTGAATCTCCCAATATCTACCACAGATGCAATACACCACTGCTAAATCTCCCAATATCTACCACAGATACAATACACCACTACTGCTAAATCTCCCAATATCTACCACAGATACAATACACCACTGCTGAATCTCCAAATATCTACCACAGATACAACACACCACTGCTGAATCCCCCAATATCTACCACAGATACAATACACCACTACTGCTAAATCTCACAATATCTACCACAGATACAATACACCACTGCTAAATCTCCCAACATTTACCACAGATACAATACACTACTGCTAAATCTCCCAATATCTACCACAGATACAATACACCACTACTGCTAAATCTCACAATATCTACCACAGATGCAATACACCACTGTTAAATCTCCCAATATCTACCACAGATACAATACACCACTGCTAAATCTCCCAATATCTACCACAGAAACAATACACCACTGCTGAAACTCCCAATATCTACCACAGATACAATACACCACTACTGCTAAATCTCACAATATCTACCACGGATACAATACACCACTGCTAAATCTCCCAACATTTACCACAGATACAATACACTACTGCTAAATCTCCCAATATCTACCACAGATACAATACACCACTACTGCTAAATCTCACAATATCTACCACAGATGCAATACACCACTGCTAAATCTCCCCATATCTACCACAGATACAATACACCACTGCTAAATCTCCCAATATCTACCACAGAAACAATACACCACTGCTGAAACTCCCAATATCTACCACAGATACAATACACCACTACTGCTAAATCTCCCAATATCTACCACGGATACAATACACCACTGCTAAATCTCCCTATATCTACCACAGATACAATACACCACTACTGCTAAATCTCCCAATATCTACCACAGATACAATACGCCACTACTGCTAAATCTCCCAATATCTACCACAGATACAATACACCACTGCTAAATCTCCCAACATTTACCACAGATACAATACACTACTGCTAAATCTCCCAATATCTACCACAGATACAATACACCAATACTGCTAAATCTCACAATATCTACCACAGATGCAATACACCACTGCTAAATCTCCCAATATCTACCACAGATACAATACACCACTGCTAAATCTCCCAATATATACCACAGCTACAATACACCACTACTGCTAAATCTCCCAATATCTACCACAGATACAATACACCAATACTGCTAAATCTCACAATATCTACCACAGATACAATACACCACTGCTAAATCTCCCAATATCTACCACAGATACAATACACCACTACTGCTAACTCTCACAATATCTACCACAGATGCAATACACCACTGCTAAATCTCCCAATATCTACCACATATACAATACACCACTGCTAAATCTCCCAATATCTACCACAGATACAATACACCACTGCTAAAACTCCCAATATCTACCACAGATACAATACACCACTCCTGCTAAATCTCCCAATATCTACCACAGATACAATACACCACTGCTAAATCTCCCAATATCTACCACAGATACAATACACCACTGCTAAATCTCCCAATATCTACCACAGATACAATACACCACTACTGCTAAATCTCCCAATATCTACCACAGATACAATACACCACTGCTAAATCTCCCAATATATACCACAGATACAATACACCACTGCTAAATCTCCCAATATATACCACAGATACAATACACCACTACTGCTAAATCTCACAATATCTACCACAGATACAATACACCACTGCTAAATCTCCCAACATTTACCACAGATACAATACACTACTGCTAAATCTCCCAATATCTACCACAGATACAATACACCACTACTGCTAAATCTCACAATATCTACCACAGATGCAATACACCACTGTTAAATCTCCCAATATCTACCACAGATACAATACACCACTGCTAAATCTCCCAATATCTACCACAGAAACAATACACCACTGCTGAAATTCCCAATATCTACCACAGATACAATACACCACTACTGCTAAATCTCACAATATCTACCACGGATACAATACACCACTGCTAAATCTCCCAACATTTACCACAGATACAATACACTACTGCTAAATCTCCCAATATCTACCACAGATACAATACACCACTACTGCTAAATCTCACAATATCTACCACAGATGCAATACACCACTGCTAAATCTCCCCATATCTACCACAGATACAATACACCACTGCTAAATCTCCCAATATCTACCACAGAAACAATACACCACTGCTGAAACTCCCAATATCTACCACAGATACAATACACCACTACTGCTAAATCTCCCAATATCTACCACGGATACAATACACCACTGCTAAATCTCCCTATATCTACCACAGATACAATACACCACTACTGCTAAATCTCCCAATATCTACCACAGATACAATACGCCACTACTGCTAAATCTCCCAATATCTACCACAGATACAATACACCACTGCTAAATCTCCCAACATTTACCACAGATACAATACACTACTGCTAAATCTCCCAATATCTACCACAGATACAATACACCACTACTGCTAAATCTCACAATATCTACCACAGATGCAATACACCACTGCTAAATCTCCCAATATCTACCACAGATACAATACACCACTGCTAAATCTCCCAATATATACCACAGCTACAATACACCACTACTGCTAAATCTCCCAATATCTACCACAGATACAATACACCAATACTGCTAAATCTCACAATATCTACCACAGATGCAATACACCACTGCTAAATCTCCCAATATCTACCACAGATACAATACACCACTGCTAAATCTCCCAATATCTACCACAGATACAATACACCACTACTGCTAACTCTCACAATATCTACCACAGATGCAATACACCACTGCTAAATCTCCCAATATCTACCACATATACAATACACCACTGCTAAATCTCCCAATATCTACCACAGATACAATACACCACTGCTAAAACTCCCAATATCTACCACAGATACAATACACCACTCCTGCTAAATCTCCCAATATCTACCACAGATACAATACACCACTGCTAAATCTCCCAATATCTACCACAGATACAATACACCACTGCTAAATCTCCCAATATCTACCACAGATACAATACACCACTACTGCTAAATCTCCCAATATCTACCACAGATACAATACACCACTGCTAAATCTCCCAATATATACCACAGATACAATACACCACCACTGCTAAATCTCCCAATATCTACCACAGATACAATACACCACTGCTAAATCTCCCAATATCTACCACAGATACAATATACCACTGCTGAATCTCCCAATATCTACCACATATACAATACACCACTGCTAAATCTCCCAATATCTACCTCAAATACAATATATTACTGCCAAATCTCCCAATATCTACCACAGCTACAATACACCACTGCTAAATCTCCTAATATCTACCACAGATACAATACACCACTACTGAATCTTCCAGAGAACTTTTTATACTGTCTATGAATACTTTTGTTGATGATGTACAAGTAAGCATGACAATCTATTCAACTCTATCTTCACCATTATGACTTTATATATACCATCGTCACCAGTACATGTCCACTTGACTTCAGGGTTTGTTTTTTTCAAGTTGGGCGGGTTTGTTACCGAATGCAATTTTCTGACATATTTGTAAATTTTAGAATCAGCAAATGTTCTTAAATCATTTTGACTCGTTCCCAACATGATTGTGATCATTCCAAAATGTCTTGTAATGTGATGTTTAAAGACTTCGCCAACAGAGATGTACGTTACTGGTCTCTGACCGAGGTCTGGACTCTACAGTTGTGTAAACAAGTACAGAACACATGTGGAGGAAGTGAGTAGTAGCTTGAGAAACCTCCCCTGTAAAACACACAACCAATCCAAACAGTAACCATGCAATAGTTGGCTATAGATAGATAGAGTCAATGTACGAGAAAACGTTGTCTTTATGATGTCTTCTTATACATTGTGTATGTGTGGACAACAGAGGGAAAACGTGCACCTGTCATGATTAACGTCGTTTTTAAAATAAAGTACAACACTAATAAATTAATATTCAGAATAACTAGAAAGAGTAAAATTCGACAAATGGTAGGAACACTTAAATGAATGAAAATATATAACTGATATAAAAGTCTACTGCACCTCTCTCAATGAGTCGTCGAGGTTCAGAATACAGTTCGAGGGTCATTACACAGACAGTAAATACACAAATGAATAAACAACAAATATGAATATAAACAGTGTACACACTAAAATGATCTTACCATTAAGACAGAGAGAAGGTATCCTATACAGCTCGTCGTTTTGGTGTTACAGGTACTCACAAAGAAGTTCCCAGGTATGGCCGTACACAGTGTGTACCACAACCAGCACAAGTTTATAGTGATAACAGGCCGCCTCGCACACAGCTATAAACTGGCAAACCGCTGGGCAAACACAGTGCTATATAATCCACAGGGATAAACCTTACTCAAAATTTACGACATCACATCGACAAGAGATATTTAAATTAAAAAATCTGTAGACTCCTGTCCGAAAACGAAGGATCAACAGGAACTTACTTGGCCATTAAACGATTGAAGGGAGCGTTTACAAATCCGCGCTCAGTAAGTGTCTATCCCAGAGGGATTTACCTGGATATGACACACACAGGCAACTATTGTCATAGGACTAGCCATGTCACTTTGACTCTGGAGAAATCTACACGGACAAGAGAGGAGAAATTAGTAATTGGTAATGCTTTTATAAGATTAAGTTAAACGTATTTGTTATTTTCGAGTAGTCATGTTATCATAAATGTGTTAGAATTTCCACCACATGCCTGTTATATGAGTTCGTGTCTGACAGATAACTAATGGTTGGAGGATGTAATCAGCGAGTCAGATATCATTAAATAGAATTTTAATCACCCGCCTCATAGAAACAAGATTACAGTGTATCCTATGTGTTGAGCAAGGCACACTATAATCTAGTCAAATAAATATCTAGTTTTACCAAGTCATGCTTTCTTCACATTGGCGAAACTTTGACAGATTAATATTTTGTCGCGTTTAGAATGACATCTCTTTAAATGTGAAATAAATTGAACAAATTTATTTACATTGTCGCCTAACGCTAACGCAATAGCAAAAACCATTCCCGCACAGACAAATATATTGTTGTTCAAGCTGTTGATAAGTATGACACAGCATTGATTACCACAAAATATTATAAACAAGAAACACACAAATCATAAAGTAGGTTCTTAAAAGAGCAATATCGGCTTAGGTGGATCTTTTGTCCATAACCCTGACGAACCTGAAAATATGTCTCTCATTATCGAGTTACGTGAATTCAAAATTACTAACACCAGGTCACCGGGATTGTATTGTACATGACAACTAACACCAGGATTATATTGTACAGGACAACTAACACCAGGTCACCAGGATTATATTGTACAGGACAACTAACACCAGGTCACCAGGATTATATTGTACAGGACAACTAACACCAGGTCACCAGGATTATATTGTGAACAGGACAAACTACACACCAGGTCACCAGGATTATATTGTACAGGACAACTAACACCAGGTCACCAGGATTATATTGTACAGGACAACTAACACCAGGTCACCAGGATTATATTGTACAGGACAACTAACACCAGGTCACCAGGATTATATTGTACAGGACAACTAACACCAGGATTATATTGTACAGGACATCTAGCATCATGATTATATTGTACAGGACAACTAACACCAGGTCACCAGGATTATATTGTACAGGACATCTAACACCAGGATTATATTGTACAGGAAAACTAACACCAGGTCACCAGGATTATATTGTACAGGACAACTAACACCAGGATTATATTGTACAGGACAACTATCACCAGGTCACCAGGATTATATTGTACAGGACAACAAACACCAGGATTATATTGCACAGTACATCTAGCATCATGATTATATTGTACAGGACATCTAACACCAGGGTTATATTGTACAGGACAACTAACACCAGGATTATATTGTACAGGACATCTAGCATCATGATTATATTGTACAGGACAACTAACACCAGGATTATATTGTACAGGACATCTAGCATCATGATTATATTGTACAGGACAACTAACACCAGGATTATATTGTACAGGACATCTAACACCAGGATTATATTGTACAGGACAACTAACACCAGGATTATATTGTACAGGACAACTAACACCAGGTCACCAGGATTATATTGTACAGGACAACTAACACCAGGATTATATTGTACAGGACAACTAACACCAGGTCACCAGGATTATATTGTACAGGACAACAAACACCAGGATTATATTGTACAGGACAACTAACACCAGGATTATATTGTACAGGACAACTAACACCAGGTCACCAGGATTATATTGTACAGGACAACAAACACCAGGATTATATTGTACAGGACATCTAGCATCATGATTATATTGTACAGGACAACTAACACCAGGATTATATTGTACAGGACAACTAACACCAGGATTATATTGTACAGGACAACAAACACCAGGATTATATTGTACAGGACAACTAACACCAGGATTATATTGTACAGGACAACTAACACCAGGATTATATTGTACAGGACAACAAACACCAGGATTATATTGTACAGGACAACTAACACCAGGATTATATTGTACAGGACATCTAACACCAGGATTATATTGTACAGGACAACTAACACCAGGATTATATTGTACAGGACATCTAGCATCATGATTATATTGTACAGGACAACTAACACCAGGATTATATTGTACAGGACAACTAACACCAGGATTATATTGTACAGGACAACTAACACCAGGATTATATTGTACAGGACAACTAAAACCAGGTCACCAGGATTATATTGTACAGGACAACTAACACCAGGATTATATTGTATAGGACAACTAACACCAGGATTATATTGTACAGGACAACTAACACCAGGTCACCAGGATTATATTGTACAGGACAACTAACACCAGGTCACCAGGATTATATTGTACAGGACAACTAACACCAGGTCACCAGGATTATATTGTACAGGACAACTAAAACCAGGTCACCAGGATTATATTGTACAGGACAACTAACACCAGGATTATATTGTACAGGACAACTAACACCAGGTCACCAGGATTATATTGTACAGGACAACTAACACCAGGTCACAAGGATTATATTGTACAAAACAACAAACACCAGGATTATATTGTACAGGACAACAAACACCAGGATTATATTGTACAGGACAACTAAAACCAGGTCACCAGGATTATATTGTACAGGACAACTAACACCAGGTCACCAGGATTATATTGTACAGGACAACTAACACCAGGATTATATTGTACAGGACAACTAAAACCAGGTCACCATCTCTTGAATCACGAAATAAAGAACACGCGCTTTTCAAACTCGAGCATCAATGATTATAACTGATATTAGGACTTTCAACAGGAACTTTAACAATACTAAACCATAGCTGATGACAGGACCTTCAATAATACTAAACCATAGCTGATGACAGGACCTTCGATAATACTAAACCATAGCTGATGACAGGACCTTCAATAATACTAAACCATAGCTGATGACAGGACCTTCAATAATACTAAACCATAGCTGATGACAGGACCTTCGATAATACTAAACCATAGCTGATGACAGGACCTTCGATAATACTAAACCATAGCTGATGACAGGACCTTCAATAATACTAAACCATAGCTGATGACAGGACCCTCAATAATACTAAACCATAGCTGATGACAGGACCTTCAATAATATTAAACCATAGCTGATGACAGGACCTTCAATAATAATAAACCATAGCTGATGACAGGACCCTCAATAATACTAAACCATAGCTGATGACAGGACCTTCAATAATACTAAACCATAGCTGATGACAGGACCTTCGATAATACTAAACCATAGCTGATGACAGGACCCTCAATAATACTAAACCATAGCTGATGACAGGACCTTCAATATGGGTAAGGTATTATTTAAATTCATATAACTTTAGATATCCCACTGTACCATGGGTAAGGTATAATTTGAATATATATAATGTCAAATACCCAACTGTACAATGGTTAAGATAATATCTAAATACATATAACGTCAAATGCACTATTGTACCATGGGTAAGGTTTTATCTAAATTTATATAACGTCACCCATGGTTAGAAAGATTACTATCATTACAGTTATATCATTACAACATATGACGAGAGTGTTGTTGTATATTTCTAACCAGACCAAAGTACATCTCTGGACGTTCTGTGTAATTTATTAATGAATTACAAGTCATATCACCTAGGATAATATAATCCTACACTAGCTTCGAAAGCTGGAAAACTGTTCTCCACAGTGCACATTAAACTATTATTCTTCCTCCTGTCCTCGTGTATGGCTAGTAAACTGTTAACCAACATGCCTATGGTCGGGACGGTGGTTTTACATTTCCACGTTTTCATTGTGATTTGAACCTACAACCATACCGTCGCTTCTCGTGTCAGTCGTCACGCACACACCGTCATATTCATTGACATAATTATCGGATGTCGTGAAATAGGTAATTCTAACGTACATAGATGTGGAGAGGTCGCCACCCCGGGAAACACGACTCCATCAATGATACACAGCTTTACAAGGGGCTGACTTTAATGGATTTGAGGGATGGAAGGTGGAGGAAATAGATTTATCTACGAAACCAGAGATGTCGCCAAACAACAAAAGTCTGACAATGTCTCCTCTTACCTCACTGTATACCGGCTATACATTGTATAGACGGACGGTTAGATATACTGTCTGACAGTATTTTAATGGCCATTTCTGTAAAGCTCGGCGGAGGAGAAGATTGGTCAGAGTTTGTGACTGTTTACTTTACTTACATTCTCTTCAACACATGTCGTGTTTGACGATCTGACTATCCGTCTAGAATTGTATCGGTATGGTGTGATGTAGTTGTTCAACATCTTTTTATAAAATAAATATTGCAAAGATGTACTATAAGTATGAAAAGTTTGGAAATGAAAGAAGCCAACATGTATAGTGAACTAAAACAATTGAAAGAAGATGTTAGATAAAGGTTTCGGAAACGATAACATCTGGGATATTTCTCAAGAGAATTGTCTCTTTCAGACAAAACGTTATTTAAGTGTAACATTCATGTTGTCATAACAACATTGGCTTCTGGACATCAATTCCATGAGTCGCGTTGAATTCATCACTTTAGTCCATTCATTTCAACATCTTAAGAACGAATTCCATGCTACCAGATATTCGACCAACTTCAGTATTTTATGACCACCAATGACTGATAATACTGACCTTGGTACACATTCTGATATCCACCCAATGACTGATAATACTGACCTTGGTACACACCTCGATATCTACCCACTGACAGATAATACTGACCTTGGTACACATTCTGATATCCACCCAATGACTGATAATACTGACCTTGATACACATTCTGATATCCACCCAATGACTGATAATACTGACCTTGGTACACATTCTGATATCCACCCAATGACTGATAATACTGACCTTGATACACATTCTGATATCCACCCAATGACTGATAATACTGACCTTGGTACACATTCTGATATCCACCCAATGACTGATAATACTGACCTTGGTACACACCTCGATATCCACCCAATGACTGATAATACTGACCTTGGTACACACCTCGATATCCACCCAATGACTGATAATACTGACCTTGGTACACACCTCGATATCCACCCACTGAAGATAATACTGACCTTGGTACACATTCTGATATCCACCCAATGACTGATAATACTGACTTTGGTACACATTCCGATATCCACCCAATGACTGGTAACATTAATCTTAGTACAAACATGAATGATTAAATACACTAAAAGAGAATACATGTGATTAACGAAAACTGTATTCTTCTTAAAAGGAAAAACATATCAAAATAATCCAGGTTTCAATGCCACATGCCACATCATAAAAGTGACCAGGCTGGTGACACTACGGAACCATCCACTTATCAATGAACATCAAACACGTCATATTGTACCAGGAGATTTATATAAATTCGTGATATATTCCCGACCATAGGTTTCAACAATCTGCATCTCCGGAAATTACATTAAAATATTTCCGTTATGAATCAATGTCTGTCATGATGTACATGTAGGGTGTAAACCCCTGGATAATGCATCAACAGTGACATATATATATACACCAAAGACACATTTGGAAGTAGGACGCAACTATCAGGAAATGGGAATGTCAGCGTGAAACATACGCAGTATCACCAATATGAAATGCACACACTTCAATTATGCAGAAAGTACACACTACTAAACAACTTCAAAACGTTATCATTTTAAAGGAACATATGGATTAGTTAAATGGATATTTGATAATGTTCGAAAACTCTTAAATTATTTACTGTATACCAAGTTTTAACCGTCGTAGATATCATCACTGAATACTAATCATCTGTCTGTAGCAGAGCATCGGTCAGTATCATACAGATACCAACCACATACCAACGTTTATGGTATATATCTGAGATAGCATGTGATATGACTGATATATGTCTGGAGGACGTCACTAACTGGGATTCCGAAATGATGAAACAGACACTAACAAAAGTATAGAAGGTATTCACGTGAAATCAAAGTGACAAACGGTGTTCGGGGGGAAAGTTAACTCCAAGTTTACGACTTCTATTTACATTTTGAATAATAAATAAATATGGATTATGAATTCCGATATCTGAGTGTGTTGGGAGCATGACAAAGCCTTACAAGCAGTAAATAAAAGGGAGTTGGATTCCATTGTTGTGTAGACAGGGAACTGAGTGTTGACAGCTTAGACGGTGACCATTACAGTGATAAGTACTAGCCCCTAGCGCGGATTAGTCACCTTAGTACGCCTGTTTGCTTCTTCTATATATGAGATTAATCCGCCTTTACTTCTGCATTCACAGTAAAATGCAGCTATGTAATAGGACAATGTAAGCAATAAAGCACTGGCTATACTTTAGATCGACTGCACAGTAGGCCGCGGGCTCTAAGCCCTATGATCCAACTACTAGCGCGGAAGAATCCCTGAAAGGACGGGTAACACTGCGGCCCTGTAAACAAATCCTTCCGCCTGAATGGTTTAATGGGATCACGAAAAACCCCGCTAAGTCGTGATTTGGTCTTCTGAAATTGTTCAGTCGTTTGTCAGGACCAAGGTAAGTTGATAAACCTTACTGACAGTTTTGGCCCTGACGGCTAAAAATGGATCAATTTTCAAACGTTCCGAAGACATAGACTACTGAGAGACTTATGCCGTAGCTTAGCGAGAAATCCCGAAAAATTAGCTGGGTATCGCTAATGACATACGAGCGATAACGACGATGTATATTGTGAAAATCCAACAATCTATAGACCAATTAGTTTAAACAATGCACTCATTTAAATTCGATTAATATGTGGTAATCAGAGTTTAATATACATGTACATGTACAAATACAGGAATGAAGTAAAACCCCGTAGTAAAACATGTGTTTCCTCTTTTGTGAACCCTTGTAAAATATTCGTTATATTCTTGATTAGCCCCTGCGTAGGTCCTTCATTACACCTATGACTACAATTGTGTTGGTTTATTCGTTCTAGAAAATTCTACGTTGATAATCCTCCTCCTCCTCCTCCTCCTCCTCCTCCTCGTCGTCGTCGTCGTCGTCGTCGTCGTCGACGTCGACGTCTAGTGGAGTAGAATATACAGAAAAAAACCCATTCTGGAAATGGAGGGTATAGCAAAATAATTTTGGAAATGGGGGTATAGCAAAGATATCCTGGAATGTTGGAAACAGCAAGGCATCCTGGGATAGAGGATACAGCTAAATAATACTGGGATAGAGGATACAGCTTAAATAATACTGGGATAGAGGATACAGCTAAAATAATACTAGGATAGAGGATACAGCTAAATAATACTGGGATAGAGGATACAGCTTAAATAATACTGGGATAGAGGATACAGATAAAATAATACTGGGATAGAGGATACAGCTAAAATAATACTGGGATAGAGGATACAGCTAAAATAATACTGGGATAGATGATACAGCTAAAATAATACTGGGATAGAGGATACAGCTAAAATAATACTGGGGTAGAGGATACCGCTAAAATAATACTGGGATAGAGGATACAGCTAAATAATACGGGGGTAGAGGATACAGCTAAAATAATACTGGGATAGATGATACAGCTAAATAATACTGGGATAGATGATACAGCTAAAATAATACTGGGGTAGAGGATACAGCTAAAATAATACTGGGATAGAGGATACAACTAAAATAATACTGGGATCGAGGATACAGCTTAAATAATACTGGGATAGAGGATACAGCTAAAATAATAATGGGATAGAGGATACAGCTAAAATAATGCTGGGATAGATGATACAGCTAAAATAATACTGGGATAGAGGATACAGCTAAAATAATACTGGGATAGAGGATACAGCTAAAATAATACTGGGATAGAGGATACAGCTAAAATAATAATGGGATAGAGGATACAGCTTAAATAATACTGGGATAGATGATACAGCTAAAATAATACTGGGATAGAGGATACAGCTAAAATAATACTGGGATAGAGGATACAGCTAAAATAATACTGGGATAGAGGATACAACTAAATTAATACTGGGATAGAGGATACAGCTAAAATAATACTGGGGTAGAGGATACAGCTAAAATAATACTTGGATAGAGGATACAGCTAAAATAATACTGGGATAGAGGATACAGCTAAAATAATACTGGGATAGAGGATACAGCTAAATAATACTTGGATAGAGGATACAGCTAAAATAATACTGGGGTAGAGGATACAGCTAAATAATACTGGGATAGAGGATTCAGCTAAAATAATACTGGGATAGAGGATACAGATAAAATAATACTGGGATAGAGGATACAGCTAAAATAATACTGGCGTAGAGGATACAGCTAAAATAATACTGGCGTAGAGGATACAGCTAAAATAATACTGGAATAGATGATACAGCTAAAATAATACTGGGATAGAGGATACAGCTAAAATAATAATGGGATAGAGGATACAGCTAAAATAATACTGGGATAGAGGATACAGCTAAAATAATAATGGGATAGAGGATACAGCTAAAATATTACTGGGATAGAGGATACAGCTAAATAATACTTGGGTTGAGGATACAGCAAACAAAGACTTTCTGAGAATTACGGATATAGCAAAAACAATTTCTATGAATATATAAGATACAGCAGAACAATCTTGGAAATGTGGGATATAGCAAAACCAGTCCTTGAAATAAAGGATACAGCAAGCGTGTCTTGTTGAGGGAGGATCCAATAAAACATTCTGGGAATGTAAATCATAGCAAACGTATCTTTGGAACGGAGGATGCAGAGAAAAAAAACCGAAATAATAAGGTTGCAGCAAACGTGTTAAAAAGACTAGCTAAGACTGAAAGAAAGAAACCATACTAGAGAATATATATCTTCTGTTAATATTAACTCTGAAATTGATGGTTATTTCAGGATTGGAAATTTACTCGTAGTTACTGATTTACAGGGCCATGGATTATATATTATTTCTCTCTTAGGCGATGTCATTAGAGGGATATATGTGTCTGGAACCGACTTTGATTCAACGACATTTGTATTTGCGTTACATAGACTAAACTAAACATATTTTCCAATCCAAATAAACGTGATACAGCAAAAATAGTTGATGCAACAAAAATGGTGATAACAAAAATGATGGCTACAACAAAAATGGAAAATTCAGCAAATGGTGGTTACAACAAAAATGGTGGATACAACAAAAATAGTGGATACAACAAAAATGGAAAATTCAGCAATGGTTACAACAAAAATGGTGGATACAACAAAAACGACGGATACAGCAAAAGCGGATGATACAGCAAAAAGCAATCCTTGGAATTAATGATATCAATAAAATGATCTTTGGAATGGAGGATACAGTCAAAAAACCTACTAGGAATGGAGGATGCAGTAAAAAAAACCTTACTAGGAATGGAGGATGCAGCAAAAAAAGACATTATTGGAAAGGATACAGAAAATAATCTTGGGAATGGAGGATACAGAAAAAAAAAATCTTGCGGATGGAGGATTTTACAACATATCCTGAGATTGGCGGAAACACGAGCAAAAATAATCAATAAAAAAACTAGTTATAGATATAGGGGTTACAACAAAACACTCCGGGAATGGAGAATGATGCAACAAATAGGGGTTACAAGGTACCATGGAATGGAGGATATACAGAAAAAAGGTAACTGGGTATGGATGATATACAGAAAAAAAAGGTAACTGGGTATGGAGGATATACAGAAAAAGGTAACTGGGTATGGAGGATATACAGAAAAAGGTAACTGGGTATGGAGGATATACAGAAAAAGGTAACTGGGTATGGAGGATATACAGAAAAAAGGTAACTGGGTATGGAGGATATACAGAAAAAGGTAACTGGGTATGGAGGATATACAGAAAAAAGGTAACTGGGTATGGAGGATATACAGAAAAAGGTAACTGGGTATGGAGGATATACAGAAAAAGGTAACTGGGTATGGAGGATATACAGAAAAAGGTAACTGGGTATGGAGGATATACAGAAAAAGGTAACTGGGTATGGAGGATATACAGAAAAAGGTAACTGGGTATGGAGGATATACAGAAAAAAGGTAACTGGGTATGGAGGATATACAGAAAAAAGGTAACTGGGTATGGAGGATATACAGAAAAAAAGGTAACTGGGTATGGAGGATATACAGAAAAAAGGTAACTGGGTATGGAGGATATACAGAAAAAGGTAATTGGGTATGGAGGATATACAGAAAAAGGTAATTGGGTATGGAGGATATACAGGAAAAAAGGTAACTGGGTATGGAGGATATACAGAAAAAGGTAACTGGGTATGGAGGATATACAGAAAAAAGGTAACTGGGTATGGAGGATGTACAGAAAAAGGTAACTGGGTATGGAGGATGGAGGATATACAGAAAAAGGTAACTGGGTATGGAGGGTATACAGAAAAAGGTAACTGGGTATGGAGTGTATACAGAAAAAGGTAACTTGGTATGGAGGATATACAGAAAAAGGTAACTGGGTATGGAGGATATACAGAAAAAAAGGTAATTGGGTATGGAGGATGTACAGAAAAAGGTAACTGAGTATGGAGGATGTACAGAAAAAAGGTAGCTGGGTATGGAGGATATACAGAAAAAAAGGTAATTGGGTATGGAGGATATACAGAAAAAGGTAACTGAGTATGGAGGATGTACAGAAAAAAGGTAGCTGGGTATGGAGGATATACAGAAAAAGGTAATTGGGTATGGAGGGTATACAGAAAAAAGGTAACTGGGTATGGAGGATATACAGAAAAAAGGTAGCTGGGTATGGAGGATATACAGAAAAAAGGTAACTGGGTATGGAGGATATACAGAAAAAAGGTAGCTGGGTATGGAGGATATACAGAAAAAAAGGTAATTGGGTATGGAGGATGTACAGAAAAAGGTAACTGGGTATGGAGTGTATACAGAAAAAGGTAACTGGGTATGGAGGATATACAGAAAAAGGTAATTGGGTATGGAGGGTATACAGAAAAAAGGTAACTGGGTATGGAGGATATACAGAAAAAAGGTAGCTGGGTATGGAGGATATACAGAAAAAAAGGTAACTGGGTATGGAGGATATACAGAAAAAAGGTAACTGGGTATGGAGGATATACAGAAAAAAAGGTAATTGGGTATGGAGGATGTACAGAAAAGGGTAACTGGGTATGGAGGATGTACAGAAAAAGGTAACTGAGTATGGAGGATATACAGAAAAAAGGTAACTGGGTATGGAGGATATACAGGAAAAGGTAACTTGGTATGGAGGATATACAGGAAAAGGTAACTGGGTATGGAGGATATACAGAAAAAGGTAACTGGGTATGGAGGATGTACAGAAAAAGGTAACTGAGTATGGAGGATATACAGAAAAAAGGTAATTGGGTATGGAGGATATACAGAAAAAGGTAACTGGGTATGGAGGATATACAGGAAAAGGTAACTGGGTATGGAGGATATACAGAAAAAGGTAACTGGGTATGGAGGATGTACAGAAAAAGGTAACTGGGTATGGAGGATATACAGAAAAAGGTAACTGGGTATGGAGGATATACAGAAAAAAGGTAACTGGGTATGGAGGATGGAGGATATACAGAAAAAAGGTAACTGAGTATGGAGGATGGAGGATATACAGAAAAAAGGTAACTGGGTATGGAGGATGTACAGAAAAAAGGTAACTGGGTATGGAGGATATACAGAAAAAGGTAACTGAGTATGGAGGATATACAGAAAAAAGGTAACTGGGTATGGAGGATGTACAGAAAAAGGTAACTGGGTATGGAGGATGGAGGATATACAGAAAAAAAGGTAACTGGGTATGGAGGATATACTGAAAAAAGGTAACTGGGTATGGAGGATGGAGGATATACAGAAAAAAGGTAACTGGGTATGGAGGATATACAGAAAAAAGGTAACTGGGTATGGAGGATATACAGAAAAAAGGTAACTGGGTATGAAGGATATACAGAAAAAAGGTAACTGGGTATGGAGGATATACAGAAAAAAGGTAACTGGGTATGGAGGATATACAGAAAAAAGGTAACTGGGTATGGAGGATATACAGAAAAAAGGTAACTGGGTATGGAGGATATACAGAAAAAAGGTAACTGGGTATGGAGGATATACAGAAAAAAGGTAACTGGGTATGGAGGATATACAGAAAAAAGGTAACTGGGTATGGAGGATATACAGAAAAAGGTAACTGGGTATGGAGGATATACAGAAAAAGGTAACTGGGTATGGAGGATATACAGAAAAAAGGTAACTGGGTATGGAGGATGGAGGATATACAGAAAAAGGTAACTGGGTATGGAGGATATACAGAAAAAAGGTAACTGGGTATGGAGGATATACAGAAAAAAGGTAACTGGGTATGGAGGATATACAGAAAAAGGTAACTGGGTATGGAGGATATACAGAAAAAAGGTAACTGGGTATGGAGGATATACAGAAAAAGGTAACTGGGTATGGAGGATATACAGAAAAAGGTAACTGGGTATGGAGGATATACAGAAAAAAGGTAACTGGGTATGGAGGATATACAGAAAAAAGGTAACTGGGTATGGAGGATATACAGAAAAAAGGTAACTGGGTATGGAGGATATACAGAAAAAGGTAACTGGGTATGGAGGATATACAGAAAAAAAGGTAACTGGGTATGGAGGATATACAGAAAAAAGGTAACTGGGTATGGAGGATATACAGAAAAAAGGTAACTGGGTATGGAGGATATACAGAAAAAGGTAACTGGGTATGGAGGGATATACCAGAAAAGGTACTGGGTATGGAGGAGGATATACAGAAAAAGGTAACTGGGTATGGAGGAGTATACAGAAAAAGGTAACTGGGTATGGAGGATATACCGAAAAAAGGTAACTGGGTATGGAGGATATACAGAAAAGGTAATGGGTATGGATGTACAGAAAAAGGTAACTGGGTATGGAGGATATACAGAAAAAGGTAACTGGGTATGGAGGATATACAGAAAAAAGGTAACTGGGTATGGAGGATATACAGAAAAAGGTAACTGGGTATGGAGGATATACAGAAAAAGGTAACTGGGTATGGAGGATATACAGAAAAAAGGTAACTGGGTATGGAGGATATACAGGAAAAAGGTAACTGGGTATGGAGGATATACAGAAAAAAGGTAACTGGGTATGGAGGATATACAGAAAAAGGTAACTGGGTATGGAGGATATACAGAAAAAGGTAACTGGGTATGGAGGATATACAGAAAAAAGGTAACTGGGTATGGAGGATATACAGAAAAAGGTAACTGGGTATGGAGGATATACAGAAAAAGGTAACTGGGTATGGAGGATATACAGAAAAAGGTAACTGGGTATGGAGGATGGATATACAGAAAAAGGTAACTGGGTATGGAGGATATACAGAAAAAGGTAACTGGGTATGGAGGATATACAGAAAAAGGTAACTGGGTATGGAGGATATACAGAAAAAAGGTAACTGGGTATGGAGGATATACAGAAAAAAGGTAACTGGGTATGGAGGATATACAGAAAAAGGTAACTGGGTATGGAGGATGTACAGAAAAGGTACTGGGTATGGAGGATATACAGAAAAGGTAACTGGGTATGGAGGATATACAGAAAAGGTAACTGCGTATGGAGGATATACAGAAAAAAGGTAACGATGGGTATGGAGGACGTACAGAAAAGGTAAACTGGGTATGGAGGATATACAGAAAAAAGGTAACTGGGTATGGAGGATATACAGAAAAAGGTAACTGGGTATGGAGGATATACAGAAAAAAGGTAACTGGGTATGGAGGATATACAGAAAAAGGTAACTGGGTATGGAGGATATACAGAAAAAAGGTAATGGTATGGAGGATATACAGAAAAAAGGTAACTGGGTATGGAGGATATACAGAAAAAGGTAACTGGGTATGGAGGATATACAGAAAAAGGTTACTGGGTATTGAGGATGGAGGATATACAGAAAAAGGTAACTGGGTATGGAGGATGGAGGATATACAGAAAAAGGTAACTGGGTATGGAGGATATACAGAAAAAAGGTAACTGGGTATGGAGGATATACAGAAAAAGGTAACTGGGTATGGAGGATATACAGAAAAAGGTAACTGGGTATGGAGGATATACAGAAAAAGGTACTGGTAGGAGGATATACAGAAAAAGTAACTGGGTAGTGGATGATACAGAAAAAAGGTAACTGGGTATGGAGGATATACAGAAAAAGGTAACTGGGTATGGAGGATATACAGAAAAAAGGTAACTGGGTATGGAGGATATACAGAAAAAGGTAACTGGGTATGGAGGATATACAGAAAAAAGGTAACTGGGTATGGAGGATATACAGAAAAAAGGTAACTGGGTATGGAGGATGGAGGATATACAGAAAAAGGTAACTGGGTATGGAGGATATACAGAAAAAGGTAACTGGGTATGGAGGATATACAGAAAAAAGGTAACTGGGTATGGAGGATGTACAGAAAAAAGGTAACTGGGTATGGAGGATATACAGAAAAGGTAACTGGGTATGGAGGATATACAGAAAAAAGGTAACTGGGTATGGAGGATATACAGAAAAAGGTAACTGGGTATGGAGGATATACAGAAAAAAGGTAACTGGGTATGGAGGATATACAGAAAAAGGTAACTGGGTATGGAGGATATACAGAAAAAAGGTAACTGGGTATGGAGGATATACAGAAAAAGGTAACTGGGTATGGAGGATATACAGAAAAAGGTAACTGGGTATGGAGGATATACAGAAAAAAGGTAACTGGGTATGGAGGATATACAGAAAAAAGGTAACTGGGTATGGAGGATATACAGAAAAAGGTAACTGGGTATGGAGGATATACAGAAAAAAGGTAACTGGGTATGGAGGATATACAGAAAAAGGTAACTGGGTATGGAGGATATACAGAAAAAAGGTAACTGGGTATGGAGGATATACAGAAAAAGGTAACTGGGTATGGAGGATATACAGAAAAAAGGTAACTGGGTATGGAGGATATACAGAAAAAAGGTAACTGGGTATGGAGGATATACAGAAAAAAGGTAACTGGGTATGGAGGATATACAGAAAAAAGGTAACTGGGTATGGAGGATATACAGAAAAAGGTAACTGGGTATGGAGGATATACAGAAAAAAGGTAACTGGGTATGGAGGATATACAGAAAAAGGTAACTGGGTATGGAGGATATACAGAAAAAGGTAACTGGGTATGGAGGATATACAGAAAAAAGGTAACTGGGTATGGAGGATATACAGAAAAAGGTAACTGGGTATGGAGGATATACAGAAAAAGGTAACTGGGTATGGAGGATATACAGAAAAAGGTAACTGGGTATGGAGGATATACAGAAAAAAGGTAACTGGGTATGGAGGATATACAGAAAAAAGGTAACTGGGTATGGAGGATATACAGAAAAAAGGTAACTGGGTATGGAGGATATACAGAAAAAGGTAACTGGGTATGGAGGATGGAGGATGTACAGAAAAAGGTAACTGGGTATGAGGATATACAGAAAAAGGTAACTGGGTATGGAGATATACAGAAAAAGGTAACTGGGTATGGAGGATATACAGAAAAAGGTAACGGTATGAGGTATACAAAAAAGGTACTGGATGAGGATACAGAAAAAGTAACTGGTGAATGGAGATATACAGAAAAAGGTAACTGGTATGGAGATTACAGAAAAAGGTAACTGGGTATGGAGGATATACAAAAAGGTAACTGGGTATGGAGGATATACAGAAAAAGGTAACTGGGTATGGAGGATATACAGAAAAAAGGTAACTGGGTATGGAGATATACAGAAAGTACTGGTATGGAGGATTACAGAAAAGGTAACTGGGTATGGTGGAATACAGAAAAGTAAAGTATTAGATTACTAGAAAAGTAACTGGTATGGAGATACAGAAAAGTGTAACTGGGATGAGGTTAAAAGGTACTGTTAAGGAGGTTACAGCAAAAGGACTGGTATGAGGTATAGAAAAGTACTGGTATGGTATAAGGATGGAGGATATACAGAAAAAGGTAACTGGGTATGGAGGATGGAGGACATACAGAAAAAAGGTAACTGGGTATGGAGGATATACAGGAAAAAGGTAACTGGGTATGGAGGATGGAGGATATACAGAAAAAGGTAACTGGGTATGGAGAATACAACAAACGTGTCAAAAATTGAGATGCAAGAAGACTAACTACGACTGGAAGAAAGAAACCATACCAGAGAAAATATGTCCTGTTAATATTAGCTCAGAGATTGGAGGTTATTTTAGGACTTAGTCGTAATAACTGATGTACAGGACATGGATTTCATAGTTGTTTTCTTTCTTAAGCAATTTCATTAGAGGCATTCATGTGTCTTGATCCGACTTTGATTTAAAGCTATTTTGATTTTAGGATGTACAGGTATCTGTAGTATCTGGTTAATAGGATGGTAACGTATGCGAAGGGACATAACTCTTTTTTGTAAGGTACATTGTATCTGTACAGATTTGTAAGGTACATTGTATCTGTACAGATATCAATTTTCCAGCATCAACAACAACAACAACAACAACAACAGCAACACCAGCAACAACAACAGCAACAACAGCAACAACAACAACAACAACAACACCAACAACAACAACAACAACGTCATCATCATCATCATCATCATCATCATCATCATTATCATCGTCGTCGTAATTTTTTTAATGCGTTACACAGACTTAACATACACAGAGTTTTTGTAAGGTGCATTGTATTTTATGGATATTCCGTGAGAATCATTTACTTTTAAATGTCAAAACAAACACGAATTTACTTACCTCAATCTTTACACGCAACGTAACTGTATGCATGATCATTGCCATCATCGGAAACCCACGCGACTCATGGTTTCAGAGGTTGGATTATTCGCATTTCTGAATAGCAACATACTTGATTTCCTAGCTAGTGTTTTCACAAGTCGCATTTGATTCGGTATTTACTGTCTTGATCACGAGGTGTCTGTAAAAATAGTAATGTCAATATAACAACAGTATTTATTATGATATTGAGTAAAACGAATGAGACATCACTCTAAATATCAGGTTCTACTTTTTTATTTTATTTCCTTATTTTTTAAATCCTAGCATTTTCGAAATAAAAGAACTAGAAGCAATTTTCCTGTAATGAAACAATCTATAAATGTGATTAGAAAGTCCTAACGGGATAGGAAGCTATCAAACAGTATCTGAAGTAGTGGCTGACATTAATGTTTATGTCGGTCAGTAATGTTAGTAGGTCGAGGTCAGTACCATCTCGTTTATCACCTGGTAATCATCTAATGCTGCTATATTTACTAACCTGACTATATATAAACGTTCCATAGGTGTCGTTAGAGCGACTAAAACCTTGTGTTAAAAAAAAAGAAAGTAAGTATAAGGGTAGCATGTGTGTGAATGAGAGTTACTTCCCTTACCATACAAAGTTCGACCATGGGGAGAATGGAATATATTGTATATAAATGAAATATCGACATACAAGACAATTTCTTAATGAAATAAATACGTTCTGAAATTGTCGTACGTTTAGCACATTTGAAACAGAAAAAGTTCACACGAACAATTCGGGCGTGCTTCGTTTGGAAGTTTAGATTCATTATAAAATCTACATTGACGAGGGCATCACTCGACCACAGTCCGTGAGAACATATGGTGTTCATAGGTCGTACATACTATTTTAAATAAAACTCTGCGATTACCTGCAAATTTCTGTTTTATTCCACGTGTTACACAGCTGACTTTCGTCAAGCCATATCTACAATCAACCCTTCTTTCTGGTTTCTGTTTGGAAATAATTCAAAAATGTTATTTATCACCGTTGAAAATAACTGCGATTAACTGTAAAATCGTATAAATCATATATATATTATATTATATATTTATAATCGAGAATCAAATATCAAGTATTTATGATAGTAAGTTTTACGTTTTACCGCGGTTTACTTTTAGGATAGATATAGATGTAAAAGGTTTGTGCGTTGTACGTTTAAATTTGGACATGCACTTATCGATTATCTCAATAACTAGTACCGACAGTATGATTGGAACGATGTATTCTCGCCTGGTCGATTCCTGAAGTCCGTTTATACTATGAATGTAACTTCCGCCGGAAGTGCATATACATATGTACATATATTCGAACTTGAAACGAAAATGTAAATAAAAGTGTTTCTGATTATCATATGCAACTAACTTTTTTTTTAATAATCTCGCGTTCCATATATGGGTAAAGCGAATATCGATATACGGTATAACCACGCGGATGTGATGTTCTATTCCATCACAGAAAGTAAATTGCAAATGGAAATGCATAACTAACATGTAGCTTCTATTAGAAGTATACTGTTATTGATGATCTCGATATAAATAGCTTTGTTTTAAATGCCACATATACGCCATGTTTACTTTACTGCAGTTTGATATATCCCATCAGAATACAACGTTTATTTACTTTCACATTTATGCGCATTTATTGTGGAGAGAACTTCTGCAATTACGTCAGTATCTAACGAAGAGTGAAGAGCATTCTCAAGGGACACTACTCTTATCGAAACTACACTATCTTTTGACTTGTTTGTTTCATATTACACTTGATTATTTGACGTCATCAATTCACGATGTCGTGTACAGTTCGTAAATGCCGTGCACACACTCTCACAGACATGAGAAGTTATGGTAAAGTAATTGGATAGTCAATGTACTGCTAAATAGTATGATATGGTATCTCTCATTTCTATGTCTTTGTGCATTATACATATTTGTATACATATATGACCAGCAATATGTCATCGATTGGCCGTATTTCTATTGTTATTGATTTTCCTTCCACATGACTACAGTTTGTAATGGTCTCGCCCGTGTGACGTTTTTTGTCCATTGTTGGATTAATGAGAACAATGACGTGACGATGGCAGTGGTATCTGGAACACAAAAGCTTGGTTATGTCATCTACCAATAATTCAAACATCAACTCTGAATACCGTCCTATGCTGAGACGACTTCCAGGGATTCACCTTGCTTCACGGTGTAAAGTCCAAGTTAAACATTGAGGAAAATAAATGGATGATACATTTCATTTGACCGAAACAGAAAAATAACACACCGATAATTTCCTACATTCTGAGCATTAACAATTACTGTAAATCAATTATATTTCGCGTGGGATTTATTTTCGCGTTAATTCGCGAGGAGAGTCAAACGCGAATTCAAATCAAAAAAAAAATTTGTATAAGAATGACAAGAATACTAAGTGGCGTCCATTTTGAATCTACCGTAATCTTTAGTTAGTGAGCAAACATCGCCGTTAAAGTAATGGTAGTTTATATACTTATATCAGAGTGTTTTTATATCACAAAACACCAAAATTTCACACACAAAAAAACCCACTGAACACTGATATTGTGGTTGAACTCGGACTTAATTAACTTCTAGACGACATTTTACATATAGTTAATTTAAGTACAACATGTACGGTCCCGAGGATCCCGGGTGGTCACCCGGAATACGTCGTACTTTATTACCCACGCTGTTGTAAGTTATGTAAGGTTACATGTGTATATAGCACTTCACATCGCTTGATTCTCGAAAAGAGAAAGTATATCATACATTCAGCGAACTCACAATTGTCTTACACCCTATGACCTTTCACAAATATATCAAATATCTCATACATTCAGAAAATTCACAATCGCTTCACACACGGAGCTTTCATAAATGTCTCGTATTCATACTTTGATATTTTAGTCGGATTTACCTGAAATTCAAAGTCAATCGAAGCTAAACGATATCAACAATTCGTCCTGTTCTGGAAACCGGTTGACATGTTTGTCAATGAAGTTTCCCTTTGGTTTTTGTTCCCTTTAACTGCCACTTAATTTATCTCTAATTACATGCTGACTGAAAATTGATGACAGGTATAAGGTTGTATGTTCTTTACCTAGATCATGGATCATAAAATATTAATCAAGCTCGTGTATATTTACATACTTTCCCGACGTCACCTTTATTTGGAATTACGATGCAGCATTAATGAATGTTCTATGCTAATTATCGATTATGGTTCCAAGATGTATGATATAAAACCGATGTTTGGGAAGATTGCTGGTTACCACGGAAACGCCACGGCCATCACCATGCAGACCACAATGTCAACGTATAAATAAAAATGCATCCTCATCCTTACCCGTCAGTTGTCAGAAAATGAAGCAAGGTATCATATTGCTTGTAAGAAGTCAATTTGTCACAGTAGATATACCGAAATAGATAAAAAAAAAAAAAAAAAAAAAGCTGTAAATCAATAGGTCGGAATTATAGTGGATATCCGAGGCGTGTGGTCTGATATCTGAACAGGGTGTTTTTCGTTTTTCTTAAGAAGCTAAGATCCCTGACCGTGTTATGGTTTCGTGGCCGTGTCCATTGAAGCTATACGTAGTCACGTTACTTTGTATGGCATGAGACGTGTCTGCTGTATGTTGTTAAATGATGTAGCCGTCAAGGCAACCCCGACCCAAAATGTCGTTGGCAGTTGTCGGGGCGATACAATCAGAGTACCATCACAGAGTAGCAATTTTAACATATGCCAATCCCATTACTACTAAAGTATACAAACGCATGTATATATATATCCATTGTTGTATATAAGCATTATGTAGATCAACCCTATGTAAGGTTTGATTTTGCCAACTTGGCTGTTCTTGTGAAATCAGTAATTTTGGATCTTAAAGCTTTTTGGACTCCAAAAAAAGCAGTTTGCATAATGACGGAAATCATTCCCGTGCTTGGGTCAGCCATTAGTTTTAATATAACAAATCTATATACATTGTACACATATATAATTGCGGTAGTTATTTGATCGCTTTAAACTCGCAATGAACAGAACTAAGTAAACAAACGATGCCATTTTCTCACTTTGGGTATAAATATATAATAAACTGTGTGGACCATCCTCCCATGTTCTAATAGTTTTTTTGTGAATAAACAGGTCTGAAATATCGACTTCGAATTATCAGATGAAATTGTATTAAAAAATGTTCAAGATCGCTGAATTTAGAATCAAATAAACTATCGATCTAAACATAGAAGTTTTTCTTGGTTGAGGGAACACTGAAAAGAAATGTAATGCATCTTCCAATAAATTGCCGTGTTTGCAAACACTTTGTACTGTTTGAACGTCAATTTTTAAGTCAGATATATTCAGTTACAATTCTCTCTGGTAACCGAGTTTCATGTTTTTGTATAGAAACAATTAGTTTCTCTCATCCAATGATATCAGCCCATCACGGAATAATTGTTGGTGTTTATTAATGGCGCTAGCTATTTTGCTGCATTTTGTTTTGTTTAGGTCGGTCGACGATGAATAATTTACATCTAGATCATGTCATGCACATGGGAGGTTTTCTAAAATATGTTTTATGAATGAATGCCAACTGTAAATGTCATCAATATGAATGGTTTCATTAAGAGTTATAGTGCCTTGGGATTTAGAGGATTGGTGTCATTTTTGACAGCTCTCGGTAGGAAATTGCAAGCTTTGGTTACAATATAGGATTCAATAGGATAATGACGCAATTCTTCTCTGGAGGCAATGTTGACTGCTCGTTTCCCTAGGTCTAAAGTATGTCTAACATAATTTAATATGGACTTGGCCAGACGCTGTCTTATCAATGTGAAAGAGGTAGAATTTTTACCATTTGTCTCCGATATTCCGTTGCAGTATCCAACAATTTGGAATTGATTTCTAAGAGTATGTTTCAAACAGTATGCTCTCTTTTATTTCTGATTTGTTTTTTGGTTTTTTTTTTCGTTTTAAATGTAAAATTTAACAGTGACTGCGCTCTATTTTTTCTCTTTAGGAGAATGTACGTCAGGTAATTGACAATTAGATATGAAATATATAGGACTACAATATGAAATATGACTCGTTAAGTTAAATACTTCTGCGGCCTCTCTCTCCCACCTACCCCCCATTCCCTGCAGGTAGGGCGTAAGAATTGTACCTGCTGCCCCCATTGCATGATCGTAAGAGGCGACTAAATTGGGGATCTTATCTTCTCTCTTCTTTCTTAACAGCTTTCTTCTTCCTAATGTCTCCCTTGACAGTGCCTCACTTTTGGCCTTTGGTTGAGCGTTCGCCCCTGTGGGGAAGGCTTTGAGTTCTGTCCCCTGGCCGAGACATACCAGAGTCTTTAAAAATAGTAGTTACTACTGCTTAGCGCTCGGCATATTTGGAGTGGGACGACTGGTTTGCCCGTTGTCAGTATAATGTGACCGGGTGAGGTGTCCTGCTGGGTGTCTTCGGCGGTATACTTCAGTGAGGTAGCACTATAAATCGGCAAAAGTTCCGGCCTATCACAAGGAGACTTAACACGAACATACCGCAGCCTCCCAAAACACACATACGCACTCACCACACGCATGCATGTCGCACGCACGGGAGGCCGTCCTTAAATGATCTTAGCTGTTAATAGGACGTTAAACAAAATAAACCAAACCAAACCAAACCTACCCCCCACCCCTACCCACTCTCAAAATAACAACACAAAACAAACAAAAACAAATAAAAAACAAAAAACAACAACAACATAAAAACAACCTTGCCAGACGTTTGATGTTCTCAATATTATGTACATCCGTACCGATCTCCTCCAGAAGACTGCCGACTTGGGTTGGCCCTCCAGGCTCACCTTTATGGTAGCTAATGTACAAGTCGATAATCATATAACCGTCTTTCTACATGTACTCACGCAGGTTGTCATTTATTTGATTGGTTCGCGCCTATATTTGTATATTAATCCTACAAACGCAACGAGACAGTCACGATCGGGATTACAACAGGGTTCACGCACATGTGCGCAGTGGGAGTTCTGGTTCCACAAAACAAATGAATTACTCCTAATTGGGTGCCAATGATGTACTAATCAGATATATATAGGGACACCGTAACTATCCTCCTGGACAGGGAACATGCTGATGACAACAGAGGTCATTATCATAAAAGTAGCTGTAAACTCTCACCTAATTCAAAATAGAAACAGAAATAAAGCAGACACCATGTGAGAGGTGGGAGGGAGGATCATTATTGCATGGCCTAATATTACCCCTAAGTAATGAAAACAGTAGTTGGTAAAAGAGTGAGGTTGATAACGAAAAATACATGTACACAATTAGGAATTTCCCATAAGTATTATTAAACTTTAATCATTGATCTTGTGTATGAAAAAAAACACACCTGTAAACAAAATATCTAACGTCTCAGGAAAGATCCAGTGTAAAAATTGAGCTGGAAGTAAGGGAACCAGCAACGGTGTCCAAAAGGTATTGAGGCCTCTTGTGGTGGCCAATAGATTCTACTATGACGGAGAGGTAATGGAGCCTCTCACGGTTGAGGACAGGAATTTGGAACCTCCCATGGTGTAGTGGCGGAGAGGCAATATAACGTCCCATAGTGGATGAGAGACAATAGGACATATCAAGGTGGCGGAGATGTAATGGAACCTTCCATGGTGGTGGGTGGACAATAGGACACACCATGGTTACTGAGATGTAATATAACCTTTCAAAGAGATGGTAGGGAGGTAATGAAGCCTCCAAAGATGGTGGAGATGTAATGGAACCTCCCTTGGTGGCGGATATATAATGGAACCTCCAAATGCGGCAGAGAAGTTATGGAACCTCCCATGGTGGTGGAAAGGCAATGGAACCTTCAAATGTGGCAGAGAAGTTATGGAACCTCCGATGGTGGTGGAAAGGCAATGGAACTGTTATACTGTGAAAAAGGGAAAAAAATCGTTGCTACATGTATATTGAGCTTTGAGCAGGAAGAAGAAAAAATGCCGTTGCTATATTGAGCTATGGGCAGGAAGAAGAAACGATGTAGTTGTTATATTGGACTATGGGTAAAGAAAGACAAAGATTGTTGTTGTTTTGAACTATTGACGGAAAGAAAACAATTACCACTGTTCCTGGAAACATTGACAGGAAGAAAAAGTCGTCTTTGCTTTTTTGAACTTTTTTTTCTGGAAGAAAAGAGCCGTTGCTCTGT
Source organism: Pecten maximus (assembly GCF_902652985.1). Classification (NCBI taxonomy): domain Eukaryota; kingdom Metazoa; phylum Mollusca; class Bivalvia; order Pectinida; family Pectinidae; genus Pecten; species Pecten maximus. The sequence goes on along the minus strand of NC_047017.1, from coordinate 36,609,307 downwards.
TGAATTGTGGGTAATGATACTTTATATGATTTCGTTGTCCTGCACTACCACATTGTCCCTATGATTTAATGATACGGATTCTCTGAAACTAAATCCCTGATACTCTCCAATACCGAATACAAAATAATGTTTAAACTATAAAAGACAATTGATAATTAAGATAGACAGGAACTGGATAGCAGACGGCATAGCCCCCCTACGCAGTTCACTCAAATATAACGATATTTTGAATAATAACTTATAACGTGAAATAGTTAAATATATCCCGAATGTGAATTCTATCCCAAATACGTAATTAACTATTTTTTGTGTGATGCAACGTGGTATGGAAATTCGATATTCAATTACGAAAAGCCGTTTGATATACGTCTACGGAAATTGATAGCTGAGATCGCGTGTATGGGACTGTCATTGGCGTAGATCTCCTTACAATACGTTTCGGCACATACGGGTTAATAGTTACTCTAAAATTAATTCCAATTCCCGAATTTGTACACACAGCTCAGTTGTATTTACAGTCTGCGGTTCTCCTGCAATCGATTTGGTAGCTCGGCATATTGACAATGTATTAAAACAAAAAGGAGTATTGTTTATAGTTTTTACATGCAATACGTATGCATGCCTTACTAAAACAACGAATTGCACTAATTATCCAGTAACGGAACGTTATGGCAAATTAATTACACAGATAGTGATGAGTTGAGAACTAATAACAGATATGGACTGGTAATATCGTACTGATTGACGTGTTATGGTATATTACTAAAAGCGAATTACAGAATTTGTCGGAATCGCTTCTGGTAACAAATGTAAGATGTGCATATCTAGACGGCTTGATTGGTAGGCCTGTGTTGATTGGTGGCCTGTATTGTTGGTGGCCTGTATTGATTGGTGGCCTGTATTGATTGGTAGGCCTGTATTGATTGGTAGGCCTGTGTTGTTTGGTGGCCTGTGTTGATTGGTAGGCCTGTGTTGTTTGATAGGCCTGTGTTAATTGGTAGGCATGTGTTGTTTGGTGGCCTGTGTTGTTTGGTGGCCTGTGTTGATTGGTAGGTCTGTGTTGTTTGGTGGCCTGTGTTAATTGGTAGGCCTGTGTTGTTTGGTGGCCTGTGTTGCTTGGTAGGTCTGTGTTGATTGGTAGGCCTGTGTTGTTTGGTAGGCCTGTGTTAATTGGTAGGCCTGTGTTGTTTGGTGGCCTGTGTTGATTGGTAGGCCTGTGTTGTTTGGTGGCCTGTGTTGATTGGTAGGCCTGTGTTGTTTGGTGGCCTGTGTTGATTGGTAGGCCTGTGTTGTTTGGTAGGTCTGTGCTGTTTGGTAGGCCTGTGTTGTTTGGTGGCCTGTGTTGATTGGTAGGCCTGTATTGATTGGTAGGCCTGTGTTGATTGGTAGGCCTGTGTTGATTGGTAGGCCTGTGTTGTTTGGTAGGTCTGTGTTGTTTGGTGGCCTGTATTGATTGGTAGGCCTGCATTGATTGGTAGGCCTGTATTGATTGGTAGGCCTGTATTGTTTGGTAGGCCTGTATTGCTTGGTGGCCTGTGTTGATTGGTAGGCCTGTATTGATTGGTAGGCCTGTGTTGTTTGGTAGGTCTGTATTGATTGGTAGGCCTGTGTTGATTGGTAGGCTTGTGTTGTTTGGTAGGTCTGTGTTGTTTGGTGGCCTGTATTGATTGGTAGGCCTGTATTGATTGGTAGGCCTGTGTTGATTGGTAGGCCTGTATTGATTGGTAGGCCTGTATTGATTGGTAGGCCTGTATTGTTTGGTGGCCTGTGTTGATTGCTAGGCTGTATTGATTGGTAGGCCTGTATTGATTGGTAGGTCTGTATTGATTGGTAGGCCTGTGTTAATTGGTAGGCCCGTGTTGATTGGTAGGCCTGTGTTGTTTTGTAGGTCTGTGTTGATTTGTAGGCCTGTGTTGTTTGGTGGCCTGTGTTGATCGGTAGGCCTGTGTTGTTTCGTGGCCTGTGTTGATTGGTAGGCCTGTATTGTTTGGTGGCCTGTGTTGTTTGGTAAGTCTGTGTTGATTGTTAGGTCTGTGTTGATTGGTAGGCCTGTGTTGTTGAGATGACCTGTGTTGATTGGTAGGCCTGTGTTGTTTTGTAGGTCTGTGTTGATTGGTAGGCCTGTGTTGTTTGGTGGCCTGTGTTGATTGGTAGGCCTCTATTGTTTGATGGCCTGTGTTGTTTGGTAGGCCTGTGTTGTTTGGTAAGTCTGTGTTGATTGTTAGGTCTGTGTTGATTGGTAGGCCTGTGTTGATTGGTAGGCCTGTGTTGTTTTGTAGGTCTGTGTTGATTGGTAGGCCTGTGTTGTTTGGTGGCCTGTGTTGATTGGTAGGCCTCTATTGTTTGATGGCCTGTGTTGTTTGGTAGGCCTGTGTTGTTGGTAAGTCTGTGTTGATTGTTAGGTCTGTTATTGGTAGGCCTGTGTTAATTGGTAGGCCTGTGTTTATTGGTAGATCTGTGTTAAAGAATAGGCCTGTGTTGTTTGGTGGCCTGTGTTGATTGGTAGGCCTGTGTTGATTGGTAGGCCTGTGTTGATTGGTAGGCATGTGTTGGTAGGCCTGTGTTGATTGGTAGGCCTGTGTTGATTGGTAGGCCTGTGTTGATTGGTAGATCTGTGTTAAAGAATAGGCCTGTGTTGTTTGGTGGCCTGTGTTGATTGGTAGGCCTGTGTTGATTGGTAGATCTGTGTTAAAGAATAGGCCTGTGTTGATTGGTGGCCTGTGTTGATTGGTAGGCCTGTGTTGATTGGTAGACCTGTGTTAATTGGTAGGCCTGTGTTAATTGGTAGGCCTGTGTTGATTGGTGGTCTGTGTTGATTGGTAGGCCTGTGTTGATTGGTGGCCTGTGTTGATTGGTAGGCCTGTGTTGATTGGTGGCCTGTGTTGATTGGTGGCCTGTGTTGATTGGTAGCTTGTGTTGTTTGGTGGCCTGTGTTGATTGGTAGGCCTGTGTTAATTGGTAGGCCTGTGTTGTTTGGTGTCCTGTGTTGATTGGTAGGCCTGTGTTGATTGGTGGCCTGTGTTGATTGGTAGGCCTGTGTTGATTGGTGGCCTGTGTTAATTGGTTCACCTGTGTTTCGTAGGTCTGTATTTTTTTCTGTTTGATCTGAACTGCGATTGCTGAGTAATATTGTTTACATAAAGTACTTTTTTAAGCTTAAAACGTAGTATAAAGCAGCTGTACGTATCAAGGTATATTGAAACTTCGACTGGCAGATCAAAGTCAGACAGTTTACATCGCCATGACCACGCTGCAGCCTCTTTCTTTATTACGAACGTCACAAGAAGCTTTGGCAAGATCTTGTTTTTCCATTTGATCATTGTAGTCTTCGTAATATTTTGAATATTTATCATCCATAAGAATCCTTTAGTCTGTTAGTACAAATAACCACATTATTCCAGATTTGAAACTTTGGAAAAGTTTAATTTGACAACAAGGAATAAAATTACAAACTAGTGCATGGTAACTGCTAGAATTTTATGTGCTAAATCTAACTCACCACTTCCTAGGTTTTCAGTTATAAGTTAACGCTGCGAAAACATAATGGTGCCATTGTGTGAACAATTCCGTTTCTGAAAGCATCTGGACACAAACAGACTGCTTATATGGTTAGAGCGTCCATCTAAAGTTCGGAGGTCCCGGGTTCGACTAATGGTCTGGTCGTTGAATTTTACTCTCTTGTTACATTATCAAAATCACAAAACTACATAGCCTTTCCATGGAAAGTAGAACATATCGAACTTCTTTCTAGCAAATGAAATCTGATTTTCAAGTTCTTTTCATGAAGAGTCGAAAATATAAGGAGATACCTTCAATCCAATGGAATGTGATTTTCAAGATATTAATGGATTCTGTGGGAAACAAGAGTTGGTTAACCTATTAGAACCATCATTATAAAATGTAGCAGCAGCTTAAACCCTATTGTTTTTTTTATCACGATGTCAAAATCACGCTGAACGATTTGCATGATTGGGAGTAAGGTTGAATCTCTGAAACAAACCGCAAACACATTTCCTGATTTACGAATTAGGCTTGTTTGATAACCACCGAAGCCCTACTACACGCTATCTAGATGTTCTAAGGACAAAATACTGGCTAACCATGCGTCAGTGTTACAAGGATCTTCTCGTTTATCCTTAGTTCCTTAAAATCAGAAGAATCTTTATAAGCAGCATGTTATTGCTGGCTCTGCTGGTATATCAACCAAGGCTATATCCCATACTTCTTCATTCTCACTAGAAATCTTAAATCAGGATTTAAATACTTTGGTTATACAGTTTGTTGATGTTGAAAAAATCCAAAGAGTTTATCCATCTTTAACAGCCACCCTGAATAGCTTCCCTTCTGTGAGAACAGATAGCATTGGCTCTTGTATGCAGCATTATCTCCTTCCACACATAAGGGACGTGCGTATTCTAAAATTAAAACAAATGAAAATGCAATTAAGGTGTACGGTTGTGAAACTAAGATACGTCAACTAACTCAATGACTGAAATACGTGTAGACATCATATTCGTTAAAGTTGGTGGACGGTCTTTCCTGTAGGCTGTAGACATCATATCCGTTAAGGTTGGTGGACGGTCTTTCCTGTAGGCTGTAGACATCATATTCGTCAAGGTTGGTGAACGGTCTTTATTGGAGACAGTTGGCATCATATTCGTTAAGGTTGGTGGACGGTCTTTCCTGCAGACTGTCTATAGAAACACCCTGTCCACTTCCATTTATGAAGAGCTTATTAACGGGTACTTGTAGCTATGTTTCGCCTTACCTGGTATAGTCCGTGTTCTGTCGGTGAATGATTTGGGTATCAAATGAAGCTTCGTCAACTTAATGTCATGGACAGTGATAACAAATATAACATGATACGTAAGAAATGATTTCGTTACTTTGTTATAAATTTTGTCATTTCTTGTAACTGGTATTTCTAATTATATAATACATTGTCTGTGAATATCGCAATTGATTAGAAATGTATAGGATTGGGTCCCAAGATTTCCAGAGTCGATATCGTCAAAACAATATCAAAAACCTTCCACAACAGTATTTCGAGAAATGCAAATAGACAACCAATTATGTTGGAGTTATAGTTGATATTCTTGTTCGAAGTGATAACTGACCTGTTTGATGCTCGTTAATATTTCGGTAGTCCAGCATCACTACCACAGTTCCTGTGTTGTAAACGTGACATTATTTATGTAGATCTGGCGTGTGTTGATGTGTATTTGCTGTGTCTTGGTTCATTGGTTATCGACATACTTTATTCCATGGACATCGTGACTTGTGCCATATGTCATGCAGGACACACTCGCTCTTCCGGAACATTTAAAGTGGTTCTGTTTGTGCTCATTCTTTCAATTGTTTTGTTTGATGTCTCTTGTTCCTGCACCGTCTTGAAAAAAGTCTGTTCACAACGTTGTAGGATGCCTTCTTTAGTTTGTATACCCATGTCAGCATTCACAGGCGGAGTTTGCAGATTAGTGTAATCCAATCAGCGATCACAGGCGGAGTCTTTGGATTTGTGTAACCCAATCAGCGATCACATGCGGAGTCTTCGGATTTGTGTAACCCAATCAGCGATCACGGGCGGAGTCTTTGGGTTTGTATCACCCAATCAGCGATCACAGGCGAAATTTGTTGGTTGATATAAACCAATTAGCGATAACAGGCGAAGTTTGTGGGTTTCTTTAACCCAATCAGCGATCACAGGCGAAATATGTGGGTTGATATTACCTAGTCATCAATCATAGGCGGAATCTGTGGGTTTGTATAACCCAATCAGCGATCACAGGCGAAATTTGTGGGTTGATATTACCTAGTCAGCGACCATAGGCTGAATATGTGGGTTGATATAACCAAATTAGCGATCACAGGCGAAATCTGTTGGTTGATATAACAAAATTAGCGATCACAGGCGAAGTCTGCGAGTATGTATAACCCAGTCTACGATCATATGCGAAGACTGTTAATATGTATAACCATGTTAGAGATCACAGGCGAAGTTTGCGAGTATGTTTAACCATGTTAGAGAGCACAGGCGAAATGTGCGGGCATTTAAACCCAGCGGTTCTATTACCTTTCACGAACAATGGATTATTGAATTAAAGAATGAACGATATAATCAGGGATTTACACTTTCAATATTTTACACTTTAGCTTTAAACACGATGTCACAGGAGCAAATATGTACCATTACCTGTGTATGTCTGTAGCGCTGAACTTTCATTGACAAAGACTGAAAAGCGGTAGGTGAGTTCGGTGCAGTTTCTCGTTTTACTCTACAAGATAATTGTGCTTGATATAGTATGATGTGACAATATGTTACAACTGCTGTAGACCTTTCACACGGATTTACTTTCTTCGTATAGATTTTTACTTGTCACGTTTTGTTCAATTCACATTTTTAAAATCAATCATTAAAGGACACACGCTATATGGCATATTACTTACATGAACGTCTCCGTTCCCGCCTTAATACCGCACGTGTACAATCGAACGAAATGACATAGGTTTCCATAATTGTTAGGCGAGATCGATAACTTGCCACAGATGTGGAGCACAAGCTATGCCGCCAGTCACACAGGTAGATACTAAGGATGGGAGGTGTAGGGATGCTCTATAGTAAACCGCATAGGGATGTACAAAACTGTCTCTACAAGTAAAATCAGCATTGTGATGTAGTAATCAGGGAGGATATGTACCCGCTAGGCCTCCGTCAATGTACAACGTAACGCTCGCTGTGGAAGTCATTGGTGTGGAGTATTGTTTTCTAACTTTGGCGGCTGCCGACGAGAATATTGTTTTACCAATTAATTATATGTGGCGGCACTGAGAGTCCATGTGTAGTTATTCTGCTAAAGCATCACACAGGTAAGTGTTACCTGGGGAAGGGTATAAGGTAAGCAGATCGATACACAATACGGTGACAGTGTGCATCTGCTACAATGGATACTTGTACTGCATTCCTTTTAGGAGCGGTAAACCTTTTGTGTATTTATACATGCACATATTTGTTCAATCATACGCACTATGTAACGCACGTGTTCCCATGTACGTCTTTTTTCACCTTTTCTTGTGAGGTTTAAACAATACGCCTAATGAACAAGTTTCATTAACAGCCTCGCGTTTTTGTTTGCCTTTAAACTATGACTATTTCTACTGGTAACAAAGAAAAGACGCAGTTCGTCTTCTGAGAAAGTGGTGCCTGCCATTAAGTGATCTTGCTTGCTTTTGTTGACGGGTATTCGTTTAAGCGGATTTGAACTGTGCAGCTTGCATGGTGGTATTGATAGATCCTGGACTTTATCCACTACACCAGCGACGTCAGCTTGTTAGTTGTACATCTACGTTTATTTAGAGAGTGGTGGCAGGTCACTAGTTGGAGCCCCAATGATGGTAGCATACAAACTATATGAAATTGATAGTGGTTGCATACTAGCCTTTCACCTAGGCGGCCGAGGTTCGATTCCCCGATCGGACGTGAAAATGTATGGGGTAACCTTTCCACAATTAGACCACTCGCGCACTTCCATCCGGGCAAACAAGCGTGATTAATGTAAGTTGATATAGTTTGCTTCGCATTTGTTGTAAAATATATAAAGTTCACATTTCACATATTTAATTCGGAGGCTTGGATAAAAGGAACGAACAGTTTATCTATAGGATAAATACGTGATAGATTATTTCTAGTGTACTTTCTACATGTGCATCAGGTAAATCGTAGCATAATGTGCCTAATGTAGCATATGTAAACATTAAGCTAATTCATAATAAATATGTACCTGGTGAATTCCTTTAGGGCACTATGTGATTTCACCAAAAGTTAATACAAAGCTATAGAAATTCCAGGCGTCTCAAGAATGACAATAGTTCTACCCACATACATTTGTCTCAACATTTGAACGTACAGAACAAGATAATATGGACATGCAAAGAAAATAAGAAGGGAAAACTATGAACAAAGGAAACAATTACCTAGAGATCCTTAAAAATAAATCAATTATTTATTAATAATGTTAAAACCAAGAACAGTAACAGCAGGTGTTACGGATGTGGTTCATCAACGGCAACCTACAATGTCGAATCCAGGTAATGTCGCGTTCTCAAACTGCGATTCACGGTAGTTATATATATCAGCGAAATTTCCCAATGCAATCATGATGACGACCATATAAGGCCTCTATAGACTTTATCATTTGCAATTTTCAAAATCATGTAAGCTTTCTAATACCAAGATGACAACTCTTGCGAGATCAATATATCTAATCGATATGTCACCTTTGGATAGTCGGTGTGTCAGTGTGGAAGATACACTTGTGCCCGAAAGACTTTTTTGCGGATCGCACCGAGCTATTTCGTTATTGGTGAAATTAAATGGATTCCATAAGCTACGCCACTTAATCTACTTGTAGTGGTTTCATCCCCACATGCCGTCCAAAATCCCAGTACCACTCCAACTCATGTTGCGTGTGTTGCCAAGGAATCACCCCCCCTGTAAAAGTCATTAATATTTCGGTTAGTTTGAACCTTGTCAGGGGTTTCATAGAATTTAGAATAAGCTTTCTTCTTCCTGTCATTTTCGGTTAGATTTCCAATGGGTATTTAGGCCTAAGATCAAGTAAAATCTAAACCCTTCGATTTGAGGCCGTGATAATTCTCGATCCCAGTCCTGCCGTATACGTTCTGATAATATAATTGAAACAGGGAAGGAAGCAGGTTTAAGTAACTGAGCTGGCCGCACTTTGTCTGATGAATGATAGTCTTTCTCGTAATTACTTCACAACATGCCGGTACCATTCTGTGAAGTAGGATATATAAGGAAATTGATTTCCAAACCTGAGGGGATCAATCATTGTGAAGTTAAAACAATGTAAAGATCAATGATAAAATTGGAGCAGGTACCTATAGAGACAATACATCATTTGTCACCTTGTATAACCTCACAGCAGATAAATATCATACCATAAAACACATGCAGACATCAGTCTATCTTGGACGAGAAACTTGTTATTAATGATGTCGGTCCGCAACTTAAGTACTGTAGAGACAAGTGTTACTTTACATTTTGTGTGTTTTGTTTCCCGAGTTGGTAATTACACCCACACCTGAACGATGTGAGGTGGTATATGTACGCTGGTTGTGTGTTTTGTATCCTGAGTTAGCTATTAAATCCACACCTGGACGATGTGGTGGTCTGTATGTATCCTGAGCTAGCTATTCCACCCACACCTGGACGATGTGGTGGTCTGTATAGTATGTACGCTGGTTGTGTGTTTTGTATCCTGAGTTAGCTATTCCACCCACACCTGGACGATGTGGTGGTCTGTATTTATCCGGAGTTAGCTATTCCACCCACACCTGGACGATGTGGTGGTCTGTATGTATCCTGAGTTAGCTATTCCACCCACACCTGGACGATGTGGTGGTCTGTATGTATCCTGAGTTAGCTATTCCACCCACACCTGGACGATGTGTGGTGGTCTGTATACATCCTGAGTTAGCTATTCCACCCACACCTGGACGATGTGGTGGTCTGTATGTATCCTGAGTTAGCTATTCCATCCACACCTGGACGATGTGGTGGTCTGTATGTATCCTGAGTTAGCTATTCCACCCACACCTGGACGATGTGGTGGTCTGTATAGTATGTACGCTGGTTGTGTGTTTTGTATCCTGAGTTAGCTATTCCACCCACACCTGGACGATGTGGTGGTCTGTATTTATCCGGAGTTAGCTATTCCACCCACACCTGGACGATGTGGTGGTCTGTATGTATCCTGAGTTAGCTATTCCACCCACACCTGGACGATGTGGTGGTCTGTATGTATCCTGAGTTAGCTATTCCACCCACACCTGGACGATGTGTGGTGGTCTGTATGCATCCTGAGTTAGCTATTCCACCCACACCTGGACGATGTGGTGGTCTGTATGTATCCTGAGTTAGCTATTCCATCCACACCTGGACGATGTGGTGGTCTGTATTTATCCTGAGTTAGCTATTCCACCCACACCTGGACGATGTGGTGGTCTGTATTTATCCTGAGTTAGCTATTCCACCCACACCTGGACGATGTGGTGGTCTGTATTTATCCTGAGTTGGCTATTCCACCCACACCTGGACGATAAGGTGGTCTGTATTCATCCTGAGTTAGCTATTCCTACCAAACCTGGACGATGTGGTGGTCTGTATTTATCCTGAGATAGGTATTCCATCCACACCTGGACGATGTGGTAGTCTGTATGTATCCTGAGTTAGCTATTCCACCCACACCTGGACGATGTGAGATTGTCTGTATAGTATGTACGCTGGTTGTGTGTTTTGTATCCTGAGTTAGCTATTCCACCCACACCTGGACGATGTGAGGTGGTCTGTATGTATCCTGAGTTAGCTATTCCACCCACACCTGGACGATGTGAGGTGGTATATGTACACTGGTTGTGTGTTTTGTATCCTGAGTTAGCTATTCCACCCACACCTGAACGATGTGGTGGTCTGTATGTATCCTGAGTTAGCTATTCCATCCACACCTGGACGATGTGGTGGTCTGTATGTATCCTGAGTTAGCTATTCCATCCACACCTGAACGATGTGGTGGTATGTATGTATCCTGAGTTAGCTATTCCACCCACACCTGGACGATGTGGTGGTGGTCTGTATGTATCCTGAGTTAGCTATTCCACCCACACCTGGACGATGTGGTGGTCTGTATTTATCCGGAGTTAGCTATTCCATCCACACCTGGACGATGTGAGGTGGTCTGTATGCATCCTGAGTTAGCTATTCCACCCACACCTGGACGATGTGGTAGTCTGTATGTATCCTGAGTTAGCTATTCCATCCACACCTGGACGATGTGGTGGTCTGTATGTATCCTGAGTTAGCTATTCCACCCACACCTGGACGATGTGGTGGTCTGTATGTATCCTGAGTTAGCTATTCCATCCACACCTGGACGATGTGGTGGTCTGTATGTATCCTGAGTTAGCTATTCCACCCACACCTGGACGATGTGGTGGTCTGTATGTATCCTGAGTTAGCTATTCCATCCACACCTGGACGATGCGGGGTGGTGTGTATAGTATATACGATGGTTGTGTGTTTTGTATACTGAGTTGGTAGTTGCACCCAAACCCGGACATCGTCTTGTTGTCTGTATTATACATGAGCACCTGACGTTGATGAAAAATGATCACGCCATCGCCATTGATACAGGAACATAGTCAAGTCTCTCAAACAGGTGTACCATCACTTACCAATAATATCATTATAGCTTTTGATATGTGATATGTATCTGCTATCTTGATTAATCAGGAAGCAGCGATGAAATCTAAATGCTACCATTGCTGACATGGTTTAGATTAAAATCAAAAATAATTTCTATAAATTCTTCAACACATCTTCACGGATGTGTTCGACCTGATTGTTGAATGATTGATTTCTTACCATTTGATCACGTAGGTTCAACGTTCAGAAAGGAAAGAACGCAGTAGTTATTGTTATTAATGATATTGCCTATTGTATACATTAATAGGTACGAAAATGTAAAACCTAGGGCATATGGTCTATAAAAAATTAACGAGGACCACATATCGTTCTGTAGATGAAGTTGTCGGTCAGGGTTGAATGAGGACGGATGGTAGTGACGGATTTTTGAAAAATGCGCAAGCTAAAGAGAAATTGCCAGATTTTCAAATAGCTTATACTACTACATAAGGTAAACAAGTCAATAAAAAATGAAATCTTTCGATTTTTTTTTCTAAAAGCAAGCCGGTATATCGTCTTGTTGTTTTAAGATCAAGCTAAACGGCTGACACAGAGTGCGCTCGATTCTAAGTTGAGGAGAATGATATACGAGAGGCGTGGTGATCGGGTATACACAATCCATACAATGTCTCGCGAAATTAAAAAGAAAGAAAGACAAAAACAAGCTCTTTGATCAATATAATCATATAGATCATTACTCAACTAGTTGTTTTATCTTTGTAAAGAGGATGATTTGCCATAAGGCTAGCCTTTTATTATTATATAAAGCCATACACTATCAAACCATACCGTGCGAATGATACACACAACACGATCAACATTGGTTATGCCAGTATTTGTTCGCCAAATAGTAAAGAAGAGTAAAGAAGACCCCCCCCCCCCCCCCCCCCCCCCCCCCCCCCCAAAAAAAAAAATGGAAAAGTTTAAAGACAAGTGATACGATGTCCCATACGTGCTTGAAGTAAAACAAATCACGAAAATTTCCACAAGATAAAATTTTTGAGAATGTGTTTTACGATTGGTAATGAGAATCTGAAAAGAACGTATTCCGTCTGCTCAACCATACAAATGTTTGTCGTTGTAAATTTCATTAAAAGGTATGTCAGTAGCGACCTATATAGACAGTCCCTGGCATTATTGTCAGAGGCAGACAAAGCTTATGTTGTCGGAAAAGGTCACCATGGAAACGTCGGTATACATCAGCAAATTAAGAAGAACAACAGGGTACAGACGTAGAATATCTCGCTTCGTTAATGAATAGAATGGCTTAGGAAAGCAAGATGAACGCAAAAAGCTTTCCAGCCTAAGGAATGAGTCGATGTAATTGTAAAGATATTGTGAATTGTTACTCTCTCAGATGTACATCTCTAGGCATGTGTCAGTGGATTATGTTTAATACAGTTTCAAGATGACTGTTCTCATCTTGCTCTTGATTGTTGTGAGGAGTGGAAATCCGGTACTAACAAAGACACAAACAAACAAATACAAACAACAAAAACAAATTACAGCAAATCAACAACTAAAAAACAAACAACCAAAATCAAAACACAAGCAAGCAAACAAATAAGCACAAGAAACATTCAAACACAAACGCAAGCAGGCAAGCAAGCAAAACCAAACTCAAACACACAATCACATAGTGACGATGCGATAAAATACATGTTTGTTTTAGCAAGACTAACCTTTGGCTTAAACCAGATAAATCTTTGTTTTGGCCAGACTAACCTAGGTTTTACCCAGACCAATCTTAGTTTAAGCCAGACTTACCTTTGTTTTAGTCAGACGTACCTCAGTATTATGCAGACCAACCTTGCTATTATTCAGACTAACCTTGGTATTATTCAGACTAATCTTGCTATTATTCAGACTAATCTTGCTATTATTCAGACTAATCTTGCTATTATTCAGACCAACCTTGCTATTATTCAGACTAACCTTGGTATTATTCAGACTAACCTTGGTATTATTCAGACTAACCTTGCTATTATTCAGACTAATCTTGGTATTATTCAGACTAACCTTGCTATTATTCAGACTAAGCTTGGTATTATTCAGACTAATTTGGGTATTATTCAGACTAACCTTGCTATTATTCAGACTAATCTTGCTATTATTCAGACTAACCTTGGTATTATTCAGACCAACCTTGCTATTATTCAGACTAACCTTGGTATTATTCAGACCAACCTTGGTATTATTCAGACTAATCTTGCTATTATTCAGACTAATCTTGCTATTATTCAGACTAACCTTGCTATTATTCAGACTAACCTTGCTATTATTCAGACTAACCTTGCTATTATTCAGACTAACCTTGGTATTATTCAGACTAATCTTGCTATTATTCAGACCAACCTTGCTATTATTCAGACTAATCTTGGTATTATTCGGACTAATTTGGGTATTATTCAGACCAACCTTGCTATTATTCAGACCAACCTTGGTATTATTCAGACTAATCTTGCTATTATTCAGACCAACCTTGCTATTATTCAGACTAATCTTGGTATTATTCGGACTAATTTGGGTATTATTCAGACCAAACTTGCTATTATTCAGACCAACCTTGGTATTATTCAGACTAATCTTGCTATTATTCAGACCAACCTTGCTATTATTCAGACTTACCTTGCTATTATTCAGACTAACCTTGGTATTATTCAGACTAACCTTGCTATTATTCAGACTAACCTTGGTATTATTCAGACTAACCTTGCTATTATTCAGACTTACCTTGGTATTATTCAGACTAACCTTGATATTATTCGGACTAATCTTGGTATTATTCAGACCAACCTTGCTATTATTCAGACCAACCTTGGTATTATTCAGACTAATCTTGCTATTATTCAGACCAACCTTGCTATTATTCAGACTAACCTTGGTATTATTCAGACTAACCTTGCTATTATTCAGACTAACCTTGCTATTATTCAGACTAATCTTGCTATTATTCAGACCAACCTTGCTATTATTCAGACTAACCTTGGTATTATTCAGACTAATCTTGGTATTATTCAGACTAACCTTGGTATTATTCAGACTAACCTTGCTATTATTCAGACTAACCTTGCTATTATTCAGACTAATCTTGCTATTATTCAGACCAACCTTGCTATTATTCAGACTAACCTTGCTATTATTCAGACTAACCTTGCTATTATTCAGACTAATCTTGCTATTATTCAGACCAACCTTGCTATTATTCAGACCAACCTTGCTATTATTCAGACTAATCTTGGTATTATTCAGACTAACCTTGGTATTATTCAGACTAACCTTGCTATTATTCAGACTAACCTTGGTATTATTCAGACTAACCTTGCTATTATTCAGACTAATCTTGGTATTATTCGGACTAACCTTGGTATTATTCAGACTAATTTGAGTATTATTCAGACTAATCTGGGTATTATTCAGACTTACCTCGGTATCATTTAGACTAACCCTTGTTTTAGCCAGAGTAACATTTTCCATATTTTTCTCACTATCTGCTTAATCATACTTAGAAGTCAACAGTGTTACATTTTAAACTTCATACAAAGATAATTCACATAATATCATACGTATATACAGCTTTGTGTGTAATGAAAGACTATGTCAACATTAAACAATTCAGCAAACAATTATGTCCATTCCATCGTAATATCAGATCAAAAGAGGAAATCCCCTATCAGCTCATTGGGTTATACATCTGATATCAGGGGTGGCAATCAGACTGCCATGCTTTATTTGATACAATCCTGATGCAGTTTCCGTTGATGAATAAGAATGCGTTTCTTTGAGCTATTTCGGGAACTTATCGTGACCAGAATGGAATGAGTGATACTCGCCAAAACTTATGCTTTCACACCGTGTGTACACCATTACTACGATCAATGCTGCTGATCAATTGGCATTGTCTCCTGTCTGTATGTGACGACCTGATCAATACAGGATAGTTTGACGTTGTAGCTTTATGTCGCCTTTGTAGAAGTGTATTGAACATTTTAACTAAGTTTTCTAACAAACACACTCGATCTTACCTTGCATTTGCCGGTAATTGTGTGCATTCATTCAGCTATCTGAATAAATCAGCGTTGAGTTACGATAAGCTATGCTTTAATTAAAATATCATATACATGTATATGTGTAGCAAGTACATAACACATTGTAATAGAAATACAAATAAATATGGTATATCTGTAAATCTCTTCTGACTGATAATGATCATCGTGGTCACGTCTACTAAATCAATACGACAAAGATTATTACTTACCCAATAAAAAGGATGCTGATACGAGGGCTGATTGATATGTTGTGAGCCTCATATTGAAGAATTTGAATTTTGCCGGAAAATAAACATATATTTAAGGGCCTCAATGCCACTTTTATAGAGCTCCTTTTCTTGGCTGTTCAGTCATCAACCGCATGTATGATGTCATCATTGGACTGAACATGGGTGCCTGAAATAGCTGTTTTCAGTTTTGGAAATAGATGAAACTCTGATGGAGCGAGATCAGATGAATAAGGCGGATGATCAATCAATTTAAAGTCAGAATCGTTAATGGCAGCCATGACAATGACAGACTTGTGAACAGGAGCATTGTCCTGGTGGAATAGCATATATTTAGTGAGCTTTCCGCGGCGCTTAAAGTTTAATATTTTCCCATAACTGCCTCATAAGTGAGGCATAGTATGTGGCATTTATTGTTTGTCCCTTTTGGAGGTAATCTATCAACAGAATACCATCTGCATCCCAGAAAACCGAGGCCATAACCTTCCCAGCTGATTGAACAGTCTTTGCCTTCTTTGGCGGGGGAGAGCCAGGGTGCTCTCATTGCTTCGATTATTGTTTGGCCTCTTGGGTATAATGATGGACCTAAGTTTCATCCATAGTAACAAATCTCTGGAGAAAGTTGGCAGGTTCTTCCTCAAAAAGCTTAAGATTAACACGCGATAATGTGCGTCTGCTTTCACATTGCAAGATCTTCGGTCAGAATGAAATGTACTCATTCCTGTGAAATGCTAACTCTACTGACTATATATCTTTATGTGACTCGTCTGTCAGTCATAACAATATCATGAATTTATTGACCATTTCTTTGGTTGCAACATTGACAGGCCGTCAATGTTGCAATATATTGTTAATACATAAACTAACTAAATGAGACCAGTCCTTGGGTAAACGACGCTTTATAGTCAGAGAATAGTAGGACTTAAAAGAACATCCATGAGTACATCCTTCAACACGATGCTCACAACATATATATCATCCCTCTTATATTAAAGACAACACGATCGGCATCTGGTTGTAGAGTGTACCATTCAATTCCACAGCTCAAGGTCGTCAATTAAAATATCCGTATATACCTGAAGGAATGCCGTACGGCTATGCAATGCCCTGTGTCTAGGGAATGTCTTACGGCTAGCGCAGGTAAAATTTCCCAGAAACAATTAAAAAGAAAACATATACTATAAATAGCAAATGATTTCTTGGCTTAATAAAATTTTAGTAACCTAAGTCCTTCTAGGTCTCGTCAGCGATGCTAGGGACATCATACATATGTTTGGTTCTTCTAGGACTCCTCAGCGATGTTTGGTCCTTCTAGGAACATGTCGAAGCAATGTTTTGTGTCAATACACTATACACCAATGGAACATGTCGAAACAATGTATGATGTCAATATACTATACATAAATGGAACATGTCGAAACAATACATGGTGTCAATACAGTATACATAAATGGATCATTGCAAAACAATGCATGGTGCCAATACACTATACATAGTGGAACATGTCGAAACAATACATGGTGTCTATACACTATACACCAATGGAACATGTCGAAACAATGCATGATGTCAATATACTATGCATAAATGGAACATGTCGAAACAATACATGGTGTCAATACAGTATACATAAATGGAACATTGCGAAAAAATGCATGGTGTCAATACACTATACATAGTTGAACATGTCAAAACAATGCATGGTGTCAATACACTATACATGAATGGAACATGTCGAAGCAATACATGGTGTCAATACACTATACATAAATGGAACATTGCGAAACAATACACTGTGTCAGTGTCAATACACTATACACCAATGGAACATGTCGAAACAATGCATGATGTCAATATACTATGCATAAATGGAACATGTCGAAACAATACATGGTGTCAATACAGTATACATAAATGGAACATTGCGAAAAAATGAATGGTGTCAATACACTATACATGAATGGAACATGTCGAAGCAATACATGGTGTCAATACACTATACATAAATGGAACATTGCGAAACAATACACTGTGTCAGTGTCAATACACTATACATCAATGGAACATGTCGAAACAATACATGGTGTCAATACAGTATACATAAATGGAACATTGCGAAAAAAATGCATGGTGTCAATACACTATACATAAATGGAACATGTCGAAACAATACATGATGTCAATACAGTATACATCAATGGAACATGTCGAAACAATACATGATGTCAACACACTATGCATAAATGGAACATGTCGAAACAATGCAAGGTGTCAATGCGCGACAGAAGACAAAATTGTGTTTTTCTCTGCGCCTGAGTTAATCGTTTTCCTGGAAACAAATTGTTTAAATTATTTATATATTCATCTACCTATCTTATCTGTGGTTATGTATGAAGTACATCCGAGGTGTTCCGATTGTTTGTGCCTTATGGTCTTAGGTCGTTTGATTGGTTGAGATTTTGTCATTTGACCGAATTTCCTTTTTTCTCGTTTGCTTTGTGGCATAATTATATGACAGCAAACCTACTGATTGAAAAAAAATATTTGTCACAGATGAATTTCCATCACCTTTAGAAGTCCTATATACGTCGGCACATTTAACATAAACATTATAAAATATTATGTTATGATATTTTACATATGATAATCACTTCGCCTTATTTGAATGTCGACTGATATTATTGTGATATGACTGTCTGTTGCTAGATAATGTAATAATTTTAATCGCTTGAATTACCATATCCCACAGTCATTGTAGCTAACGCTCAATTTGTTTGAACTGATTACTATTTTGTGTGTTTTTGTCGAGACCAATAGAGCGGGGTGTCTACAGCCTCATTTAACCATATTTCAGCGCAGTTCTGCTGTTGTATGTATCTGTCGCGTTGGAACAATTAAAGTGTTCTTATTTATTGTTTGAAATTTATTCCTCCAATTAGATTTCCATTACATCAAAAACATACAAATTATCTGACAGTTATGGTGGTGCTGTATATAGAGATACATCGATTTTCAATATTGCTCTCAGTTTGCCAGACATAATAAATCTTTTTTCAATGTCAAATCAATGACGTCATTTGTAGTGTTTCGTCTGATGACGTAAGCGTTAGCAGTTATCACACATTACATAATTCATCACAAATAAACAGTAATATTTATATATTTATTGCATTTTTGCCAGTGAAATATAGAAATTTATCAACCAAATAAAACTTATATTTTCATTTCAGCGATGAGCAGTGAAAATACAAGATTTTGCAGTGAAAATATAAGTTTTGCAGTGAAAATATAAGATTTTGCAGTGAAAATATAAGTTTTCCGTTTTTTACCAATTAGAGCGAACCTTTGTTTTCACCTCGTTGAAACTTGCCAATTTTTCCAGTCGAAGCGGAGATAGATAAATTGGTTATTTTGCTGTATTTCTAAAAAAATTCAGACTAGTTTTTGACAAAACATTCACTTGACGTTAGCTTATTTATGCACAGATTCTCCAATAACAACAGAAAACGCTGAAACTGCATTGATCAAGCCTTTCAAAATGGCGGCGTCAAGTTGACGTGGAGTAACGTCACAAAGAGATGGCGTCATTACTGATTCTCGCACTTTTTGACACTATTGATTTTCGATGTTTTTAATTTTGTTTTTAAGTTTATGAAATGCAATAAAAAGAAAATTCGCACTCGTGAAAATATCGATTTTCTGTCATACTCGTGAAATATATGTTATATTAAACAGGAAACCATTCAATATCCTCTATATATATATAGCATAGTACAATGTAACTCAAATGACGAATGAAGACAAATTTATGACTTCTGCCTTTACCAGGCCACGAACTCGCGATCTTAGGACTAATCAGAAATACCCGTACTGTATAAGTGTTGATTTTATTTAACAACTGGGAAATAGCAAAGATAATAGTTTTGCTGTAAAAAACATCATGTTGATCAAACATTTATTCATTGTATGCATACATTTTGTCACCGCTTTATTTTCAGATTTGATATCCCTAACAACTGTCGCTGAATCCTAATATTTATTTCTTCAAACAATTGTAGCACGCTCTACACGTGACTACCAATGGATATCTAACAGAGAGGAAATATCTATCAGTAGGGTAGTTACCTAACCCTTCTTTGGCGTTTATGTATATATATGTACCGCTAGAAAAAGGGTAGAACTGAAATTGGAATGACACGGGCAATTTCATGGATGTAATTTTGGGGATCGTCTCGAAAATAATCTTGCATCATGCATATTTTATCCGCGATCAACTGATGACCACTCAATGGTTATTAAACACGCAAAGGGCTGCTTTTTAAAAGGTCAAGTACTTTATGTAACATATCATTGTTAATAATGTGAAGGTTTAGTTGAATTACCTTAGAGACAAACTCGATTTTCTGACAGTTAAAATGTCAACGTAAGAGCATGCATTGTTTTCCAGTTGCATTGTAAACAGTATTCAATTACCTAAGCGCATGTGCGTCATTGGAATTTATGCAAATGACACTCGTGTAATGTTTGACTTGACGTTTTACCTTTATTTGTTACGTAAAACAATTCTCACGCAAATTGAATTCCAATAGCTAATTCCAAATGCTCTGGAAGTTTATGAAATTGTAACCTTCTCCCAATTCGTTTTGGTTTAATGATAGTTTGATTACTATCGCGATGTCGTCTTAAGAATTGTCGGTATCTCTATAACAGTGACTTGTTGGTGACCTTTCTTTACCGAAGTTAATCTAGACAAGCGACAAGGAGCGCCCTCTATACATAAACTCATTAAGGCACGTTTTTAAAGATAGCTTGCCTTTGCCGTTGATGTCTGAGAAGGCGATAATAATTAGACATGAGAAATTACATTAAGGATCCTACCTTACAAATAAAACCATGAACTTCACAATGGTAAGCGTTTCCTTTTCCGGATGTGGGATTAGTCTTGCTGTCGAATCCAGCAATCCGAAAAAAATCGATGTACAATGAAAATTGATAGTTGTATAGCTTACAAGTTTCATAGTTTCGAGAGATAAAGACAATGGGACTATGTTCGTCATCAGGGTATCACATTTGCTTGTGAGAATTAAAGTTTTCACCACAACTTCTTGGTAGTGTTTAAAGAAGTAGTTATCATTTTAGTAATACTTGAGCCTAGATTTTCTGTACCTTTTCCCCTGAAATATGGAGAAGAGCGAATGTTAAATAAGGATAGCGTTCAACCATTTTATAATAGTACAAATAACAGGTCAGATGGTTAGAAGGCTAGAACATAACAAACAAGTCCTAGAAGGCCTAGAACATAGCTGACGAGTCCTAGAAGGCCTAGAACATAACTGACGAGTCCTAGAAGGCCTAGACCATAACCGACGAGTCCTAGAAGGCCTAGAACATAACTGACGAGTCCTAGAAGGCCTAGAACATAACAAACGAGTCCTAGAAGGCCTAGAACATAACAAACGAGTCCTAGAAGGCCTAGACCATAACAAACGAGTCCTAAAAGGCCTAGAACATAACTGACGAGTCCTAGAAGGCCTAGAACATAACTGACGAGTCCTAGAAGGCCTAGAACATAACAAACGAGTCCTAGAAGGCCTAGAACATAACAAACGAGTCCTAGAAGGCCTAGACCATAACAAACGAGTCCTAGAAGGCCTAGAACATAACAAACGAGGCCTAGAAGGCCTAGAACATAACCGACGAGTCCTAGAAGGCCTAGAACATAACAAACGAGGCCTAGAAGGCCTAGAACATAACTGACGAGTCCTAGAAGGCCTAGAACATAACTGACGAGTCCAAGAAGGCCTAGAACATAACTGACGAGTCCAAGAAGGCATAGAACATAACTGACGAGTCCTAGAAATACAATACAGCTACATTGTAGTCCACTTTGGCTTTATTGTAGCTAACGCTCAATTTGTTTGAACTGATTACTATTTTGTGTGTTTTTGTCGAGACCAATAGAGCGGGGTGTCTACAGCCTCATTTAACCATATTTCAGCGCAGTTCTGCTGTTGTATGTATCTGTCGCGTTGGAACAATTAAAGTGTTCTTATTTATTGTTTGAAATTTATTCCTCCAATTAGATTTCCATTACATCAAAAACATACAAATTATCTGACAGTTATGGTGGTGCTGTATATAGAGATACATCGATTTTCAATATTGCTCTCAGTTTGCCAGACATAATAAATCTTTTTTCAATGTCAAATCAATGACGTCATTTGTAGTGTTTCGTCTGATGACGTAAGCGTTAGCAGTTATCACACATTACATAATTCATCACAAATAAACAGTAATATTTATATATTTATTGCATTTTTGCCAGTGAAATATAGAAATTTATCAACCAAATAAAACTTATATTTTCATTTCAGCGATGAGCAGTGAAAATACAAGATTTTGCAGTGAAAATATAAGTTTTGCAGTGAAAATGTAAGATTTTGCAGTGAAAATATAAGTTTTCCGTTTTTGACCAATTAGAGCGAACCTTTGTTTTCACCTCGTTGAAACTTGCCAATTTTTCCAGTCGAAGCGGAGATAGATAAATTGGTTATTTTGCTGTATTTCTAAAAAAATTCAGACTAGTTTTTGACAAAACATTCACTTGACGTTAGCTTATTTATGCACAGATTCTCCAATAACAACAGAAAACGCTGAAACTGCATTGATCAAGCCTTTCAAAATGGCGGCGTCAAGTTGACGTGGAGTAACG
Organism: Pecten maximus; assembly: GCF_902652985.1. NCBI lineage: Eukaryota > Metazoa > Mollusca > Bivalvia > Pectinida > Pectinidae > Pecten > Pecten maximus. The sequence continues at coordinate 36,587,059 of NC_047017.1, read as the reverse complement.
TCACAAAGAGATGGCGTCATTACTGATTCTCGCACTTTTTGACACTATTGATTTTCGATGTTTTTAATTTTGTTTTTAAGTTTATGAAATGCAATAAAAAGAAAATTCGCACTCGTGAAAATATCGATTTTCTGTCATACTCGTGAAATATATGTTATATTAAACAGGAAACCATTCAATATCCTCTATATATATATAGCATAGTACAATGTAACTCAAATGACGAATGAAGACAAATTTATGACTTCTGCCTTTACCAGGCCACGAACTCGCGATCTTAGGACTAATCAGAAATACCCGTACTGTATAAGTGTTGATTTTATTTAACAACTGGGAAATAGCAAAGATAATAGTTTTGCTGTAAAAAACATCATGTTGATCAAACATTTATTCATTGTATGCATACATTTTGTCACCGCTTTATTTTCAGATTTGATATCCCTAACAACTGTCGCTGAATCCTAATATTTATTTCTTCAAACAACTGTAGCACGCTCTACACGTGACTACCAATGGATATCTAACAGAGAGGAAATATCTATCAGTAGGGTAGTTACCTAACCCTTCTTTGGCGTTTATGTATATATATGTACCGCTAGAAAAAGGGTAGAACTGAAATTGGAATGACACGGGCAATTTCATGGATGTAATTTTGGGGATCGTCTCGAAAATAATCTTGCATCATGCATATTTTATCCGCGATCAACTGATGACCACTCAATGGTTATTAAACACGCAAAGGGCTGCTTTTTAAAAGGTCAAGTACTTTATGTAACATATCATTGTTAATAATGTGAAGGTTTAGTTGAATTACCTTAGAGACAAACTCGATTTTCTGACAGTTAAAATGTCAACGTAAGAGCATGCATTGTTTTCCAGTTGCATTGTAAACAGTATTCAATTACCTAAGCGCATGTGCGTCATTGGAATTTATGCAAATGACACTCGTGTAATGTTTGACTTGACGTTTTACCTTTATTTGTTACGTAAAACAATTCTCACGCAAATTGAATTCCAATAGCTAATTCCAAATGCTCTGGAAGTTTATGAAATTGTAACCTTCTCCCAATTCGTTTTGGTTTAATGATAGTTTGATTACTATCGCGATGTCGTCTTAAGAATTGTCGGTATCTCTATAACAGTGACTTGTTGGTGACCTTTCTTTACCGAAGTTAATCTAGACAAGCGACAAGGAGCGCCCTCTATACATAAACTCATTAAGGCACGTTTTTAAAGATAGCTTGCCTTTGCCGTTGATGTCTGAGAAGGCGATAATAATTAGACATGAGAAATTACATTAAGGATCCTACCTTACAAATAAAACCATGAACTTCACAATGGTAAGCGTTTCCTTTTCCGGATGTGGGATTAGTCTTGCTGTCGAATCCAGCAATCCGAAAAAAATCGATGTACAATGAAAATTGATAGTTGTATAGCTTACAAGTTTCATAGTTTCGAGAGATAAAGACAATGGGACTATGTTCGTCATCAGGGTATCACATTTGCTTGTGAGAATTAAAGTTTTCACCACAACTTCTTGGTAGTGTTTAAAGAAGTAGTTATCATTTTAGTAATACTTGAGCCTAGATTTTCTGTACCTTTTCCCCTGAAATATGGAGAAGAGCGAATGTTAAATAAGGATAGCGTTCAACCATTTTATAATAGTACAAATAACAGGTCAGATGGTTAGATGAGGTTTCCTTTAGTTTCCGAGTCTGTGACACGCGTATATAAGTAAGTTTAGTCTACACGGCTGAACGATTTGTTGAGAAATGGTACACAACGGAAAATATATAGAGTAATGAGCAACAGAGAAGTTTTCAGTAATACGGTTAAAGCCGCAGATTAACAATGAGGAGATTAACGCCTGTTAATCTGTCCACGGTATACACTTGGTATTTTAATGTTAACCTCCGAACATAAAATTATGGTTTTAACAAGAAAACAATACGAACAAATCTATATCTGAGCAATTTTTTTTTTTTTTTTTTTTAAATCCGCAAGGAAATTTAAGTTCAATAACTAATTTAAACAAAACTCCATGTGGACGAGCATTAAAGACTTTGGATAAGTAATAATGATGTTCGTCATGCCATGTTTCGTTTCTCCCTGAACATGTTAAGGGATGGGATTTATTCATGCATTTTTATTTATCTACATAGTAAAATTATTCTAAAATTAATATATCATATTCGATCAATGAGAAGGGATGGTACCTGTCTAGGGACAATTTACATGCTCTCGATTTGAACTTTGATTTATAGCAAACCGCAGTTTACGTAAGAAAGCCTTACAATTCCATTCGGATCTGGAGCTGCCTCTTTAAAGTGCTTCCGATAGGAGTGAGTTGGTATACCTGACAGGCGTATCCCGGCGATAAACTGCGTAGTAGCGTGGTTCATGGTGATATCGCCGTACTTATCATCTGGGAGTTGTAGGCATGTCTTTGTACATACGAAGTGAGCCATTTCATAGACAATAAATTCTACATACACATTATTCGTTACCAACTAATGACGGCACTGAAGACTAGAATGCCTCTCGCACACAGCCAATATTGGTAGCTTAATGATGGAAAGTGTCGATATCGCGGTATCTTCATCTTTTGGTGCGTGCTTTTCCTTGTCAGCTTGGACCTCGTCAGATTTTAATGTCCATAAAAAGGTAATATAGCTATACATCATACGTCACGGGACGCAACTCCAATAAAAATGAAGATGTATGCCTGTATGGTTTATTATTAGACTTGGGTATGTGGACGGTCATGTTGAACGTGACTTTTCTCCTGTCATTCTCCGAGTCTCTGACACTCTGCCATACAACTTTATGTGAAGTTTAGTTTATTTCTGTGATGCAGAGTTAAAATCATTCAGCTGAGGATGGATTCCAATGGTCTCCGAGGTTAATAGCATGTCGTTTATCTCAGAAACACACGTAACTGTCAATTATCTCGGGTACAGAACAACAGTCATTGTACACCTTCAGCAGCTGACTGGATTAGCGTACTGTTGTAGAGCAAGCTGTAATACACATCTTTGGTGAGGAAGCCATCTTATGGCACCAGGTCAGTACAAACGGATGACGGAATTACTATTATTGAACTAAAACACATCTCATAAGACGTGTACAGTTTTGAATTTGGTATCTTAAGCATGCACATGGCTCTTTCACTTTCTTAGAAATCTCCCTCTGATCCTCTTACAAAGGGATAGTATATACTATAATTATATAGTGGATGTCGAATTACGCTTGTACATGGACATACTGTACGGTATTACACGTATCGGTTAGGGAATTTCTCCCCACATTACATTTTGTAGTCAGTAGATGTTAATCTTTACACAATATACCACGATGTTGTCATTTTCTTTAATGAAAGTTTATGGAATCTTCTGAATGTTTTAAGAATAACTATATATTCATCTATATATATGACAATTTACTACTTGAAAAGTTATATACTAGTATATATATCATAAGCCATAAAGATGTGTACACGTTGAATGTATCCCCCAATCGATGCTGAGATATACAATTGTATAACGGAGATAGTGACATATAGTTACATTGTTCGACCACTGTGCACAGCTGATTGTTATTTATAAAACATCGATATTCTCATCCTTTTTATCAGTTATAATGTACTAAGGAATGTAAACAGTAAAAAGGGATGGGACATTATCAAATCTATACATATCTTGAGCTCTCAGGACCTCATTAACTTATATGTTAAGATATTAGATTCTAGAGGATTATCGTCGTTAAGGTCTGCTATATCTAGTTCCGGTGTTAACCAGCGAAGAAAAAAATCCAACGGTAGATGATTAACATTATAATATAGGACACGGATCGAGAACACTGTGTTTGGTGTTGTCTAAAACACAGCGAGCGACGTCAGCGCTGGGCTAAACATCTCGCTTATTATAGTCATTCGAGAGCGGAAAGATATATATTTTTACTTGGCGTAATTGATTTCGGTCTAAAAATAAATTACAATGTATTTGCTTCCGTTCAGTGATAAATACCGTCAATTTGATGCAGTACAGTCAGTTTAGTATCTGCAGTATGTCAATTTTCGACAAAATATCTGTTTTACTATTCAAATTGATTTTGTATCAGTTAAATGCAATTCCATGCTTATTTCTGTTCTAAACGACAGAGTCTACACCAATAAAAACACACTAACACAGACAACCAAACACGCCATTCTGGTTTGTATAGTTTGTTCCATAGACTTTAATGAAGCACTAACTGTTTGATATGTTTTATAGGAAATAAATTTGATGTAAATCTTATATAATTCACTATCCCCGTAGTAACGCCAGGTTAGGTACCGTAGTACGCCAGGTAAGTTACCATAGTAACGCCAGGTTAGCTACCATAGTAACACCGGGTAAGTTACCGTAGTAACGCCAGGTTATTTACCGTAGTAACGCCAGGTAAGTTACCATAGTAACGCCAGGTTAGTTATCATAGTAACGCCAGGTAAGTTACCGTAGTAACGCAAGGTTAGTTACCGTAGTAACGCCAGGTTAGTTACCGTAGTAACGCCAGGTAAGTTACCATAGTAACGCCAGGTAAGCTACCATAGTAACACCAGGTAAGTTACCGTAGAAACCCAGGTTAGTTACCATTGTAACGCCACGTAAGTTACCGTAGTAACGTCAGGAAAGTTACCGTAGTAACGCCAGGTTAGTTACCATAGTAACGCCAGGTTAGGTACTGTAGTAACGCCAGGTAAGTTACCGTAGTTACGCCAGGTAAGTTACCGTAGTAACGCCAGGTAAGTTACCGTAGTAGCGCCAGGTAAGTTACCGTAGTAACGCCAGGTTAATTACCATAGTAACGCCAGGTTATTTACCGTAGTAACGCCAGATTAGTTACCGTAATAACTCCAGGTAAGTTACCGTAGTAATGCCAGGTAAGTTACCAAAGTAACGCCAGGTTAATTAACGTAGTAACGCCAGGTTAGTTACCATAATAACGCTAGGTAAGTTACCGTAGTAATGCCAGGTTAGTTACCATAGTAACGCCAGGTTAGTTACCGTAGTAACGCCAGGTTAGTTACCGTAGTAACTCCAGATAAGTTACCGTAGTAATGCCAGGTAAGTTATCATAGTATCGCCAGGTTAGTAACCGTAGTAACGCCAGGTTAGTTACCATAGTAACGCCAGGTTAGTTACCGTAGTAACGCCTGGTTAATTACCATAGTAACGCCAGGTAAGTTACCGTAGTAACGACAGGTAGGTACCATAGTTACGCCAGGTAAGTTACCGTAGTAACGCCAGGTTAGTTACCATAGTAACGCCAGGTCAGTTACTATAGTAACGCCAGGTTAGTAACCATAGTAACGCCAGGATAGTTACCATAGTAACGCCAGGTTAGTCACTGTAGTAACGCCAGGTTAGTTACCATAGTAACGCCAGGATAGTTACCGTAGTAACGCCAGGTAAGTTACCGTAGTAACTCCAGGTAAGTTACCGTAGTAACGCCAGGTTAGTTACCATAGTAACGCCAGGTTAGTAACCGTAGTAATGCCAGGTAAGTTACCATAGAAACGCCAGGTTAGTTACCATATTAACGCCAGGATAATTACCGTAGTAACGCCAGGTTAATACCCATGGTAACGCCAAGTAGGTACCATAGTAACGCCAAGTTAATCATTATCACATAATGCTAGAAATCGGGCCCTAATCATGGGTTGGTTATGTCTGCTTGGCTTATCATAGACAAGTACATGTGACTTTCTAACGCTGTTCTGTAGCGCTTCAATTGAAAATGTTTCTAAATAAGGTTTAGACATTGGCGCCAATATCCAAGTTGATCTCATTTTCTAATTAGGATAAGATTAATTGGGGTTGATGTCAGTAGGAAGGTAGGTATGTACAGACCACTCAGGTGATTAACACCCACAACTGTATCATACAGCTGTTTCGTTCTTCTAGGAGTCGTCAATGATAGGAGCCAAAATCATTCTTTATTGAGGGTAATTTCAATACAGCGTATACAAATGTATATTGTGAACCGGTGGCACTATCGATAAGAGGGATAACAGAAAACCTTGGGGACTTTCCGCCAGCAGAACTGTTCACGGTCATTGTAAATAAATATGAAAATTAAGTGGCAGATGTAGCGAATTAAAATCCAAGAGTGGTCTAGAATGATAAACAATAAAACCTACGGCAAGGTCGGGATCAGGCAGTCATCCTCTGTACCGGGTTTCATTGTATTTACCGTCCACTGCCGAGTAGTTGTAAACATTTCAGCAATTGAATTGCAATATTAATGTGAGACAAGAAAGGGTGTTTAAAAATTAACACTTTATTGAAAAAAATGACATTGTCTTAAATTTAGGTTACGATATTGTTTTATTGAAATAAAAGCCTATTTCATTTGTCCACAGAAATGGTCAATTGAAAACAAGTTTAGACAAAGTAAACATGAAATATCCAAAATAGGAAAATGATGGTAGAAAGATGATTGCTTTGAGTTCGTCTCTCCACAGTCCTAGTTTATCTGTATTTACATTCCCTTCTAGCCTCTGTGTATGCGTCCTAAGTATTTTGATGTTTTTTTATTTGATGAATAACATGAATTAGTTATATTGGTTTTGTGAAGAATATGATATAGTTATTTCTTTAGTGAAGAAGATGGTAAAGTTCTTTCTTTTGAGAAGAAAATGATGAAGTTATTTCTTTAAGAAGTAATTAACGATGATGCGTGAATTGTTGCAGGATATACAACGAGGACAAGGATATTTTGCAATTAAATTAATAACGAAGGCCGCAGGCCTGAGTTATTAATCAAAATTGCAAAATATCCGAGTCCGAGTTGTATATCCTGCAACAATACACGAATCAAAGTTGATTATTTCTATTCTACCATGTACTGTTTAGTTCTTAGATCTACCTCTTTCTAATAGAAAAACGGCAAAGAAACCCCGGGAAAACCTTGTAATTTATTTCTTGAGTATTGCATGATTTTGTTAATAAAATATACATTTCTTTACAAGCACTACAGTACTATAATCAAGAACATCTATCATATAGCATTGATTTTGAAAATTAAAAAAAAAAAACGTCATTCGTAGGATTCGAACTCGCGTCGTGATAAAAAAATAAAGAAAGACTAACCCATTAGCCCACTACGCTACACTAAACGTATCGTTTCAAGGTGAATATAACATTGTAACAGCCGTGACTCACGAGCGTGTATTATTGGCACGAGCGTGCATTATTGGAAAATAATACATGGTTTTAAACCAATCAAAACTGGCGTTGCATAGCAATATGGTAGAATTAGTGATAAAAATTGTAAAGTTACTTCTTTTGAGAAGAAGATGATATAGTTATTTCTTTAGTGAAGAATTTGATATAGTTATTTCTTTTGTGAAGAAGAAGGTAAGGTTATTTCTTTTGAGAAGAAGATGGCATAGTTATTTCTTTAGTGAAGAATATGATATAGTTATTTCTTTAGTGAATAATTTGATAAAGTTACTGCCTTTTTGAAGAAAATGTTTATGGTTCTTTTCTTTAGTGTAGATATACCATTATATAGATCTCACCAAAATATGTTATCCTACGGAAACATGTTTACCCGATTTACCCATGGAGCATGATCCCGTATCTGTAAAAGTGTGATGTAATCATTCATTAAATATTTGTACTTACATTTAAGTTATACCATAATCGTCACGAAAATATCATGGTTTAGCGCAAGACAATTTATATATACAACAGGGATCAGCTATCTAACTAATTATAAACTATTCAGTAATCATGGAACAACTTATAAATCAAAATCATAAGGCTATATAATCATATGATGTATAATACTGAATACAAGTATGTTAATAAATCTATATTGACAATGCCTCCTCCACATCGTGTCCGTGTCGTTAGCACACGCCTACACTCTTCAGTGTTGATAAAGGGGGCGCTGTTTACCTATAACGGAACATTTACTCAACAGTATAATAAATTACTTCTTCTGAAATGCTCTTCCTGATATTATCTATGATATAAATATGAGAAAAACGAAGTCAGTTATGTTGTGATACATTGCGGTTGATACGCTATCGACAATATGCCCGCTCATTACGTTGATCGGGTTATACGACCATGTTCCCTGCACATATATATGTGTTATATATAATATGTTAGTAAGCGCGTGGCAGTAATTGCCTGGTCTGATATCGATCTCGCGCTATTGAAGATTGGGTCTGATGTGAGAGGATACTCCTGTAATGACCTCGAAAGAAGTCGGGAACGAGATGATTTGAATTACTTTCTCATCGAGATTTGAACCCTAGACGTTTGTTTGGATGCTTTCAGCTGATGATACTAATTATATGTTGCCCCATGAGGCTATCTAACGGTGGTAATAGTTGGAGAGTCCGTGACGTCTTAAGATACTATTAAGTACTGTAATGTTTATTCAAACACCCACACAAACATTTGTATGTATATGGTTTTGGGATAGTACCAATGACACAAAGAGTAGTTCGGATGAAATATATTTTGTCAACAGTACACTATATACCGCAAAATTAGAAATGATTCTACATCACATCATACAGAAGTTCATTAATGGCTGAAAAATGGAAATCCAGTCGGGGAGTAAATATTAGGAGGATCCAAGAATGGAAGTGAAGTGTATAAAGGCATTAAATGTTACAGAAAACCTAGGGGAACCACCGGTCAACCTAGGGGTAAGGGGAACCACCGGTTAATCTTGAGGCTAGGGGAAACAGCGGTAAACATAAACATTGGGGTTAAGGGAACCACGGTAAACCTAGAAGGTAGGGAAGCCACCAGTAAACCTAGGGGATAGGGGAACCAACGGTCATTCTAGGGGCTAGGGGAACCAACGGTAAACCAAGGGGCTAGGGGTACCAATGGTAACCCTAGGGGCTAGGGGAACCACTGGTAAATATTGGGGTTAAGAGAACCACGATAAACCCAGGGGCTAGGGAAACCAACGGTAAACCAAGGGGCTTTGGGAACCTTTGGTAAACCTTAGGGCTATGGGAACCATCGGTAAACTTACACGTAGGGATTAGGATAATAACCGGTAAAAACAATTCTAGGGGTTAGGGGAAGCACCGGTAAAATGTCAGTTTTGAGGGAGTCACCGGTGAAATTTAGGGTTTAGGGGAACCATCGCTTAAACCAAATGACTACATATAGGGGAATCACCGCTAAATCAAAGGGTAACATGTTTGGGAACCTATCAATTCACATAATTGTTAAAGAGTAATAATTTCTCTGACTATCAACGTATTCTTCACTCTATCTGATCAAATTTTAGTTGAACAATTTTTTATTCTTCTGGTTTGAAGTTCTCTAAAGTTTACCGCATTCTGGTATTGTTAACGTTACTTATTTTGATTCCAAACCACATGGCCACACGGATAGCTAGAATGCTCCACAATGGCCACATCCTGTTATTTACGCTATCGTTTTTGCACAGATACGGCCGGTAAAAGTATTTATATGTATCTGACATGGCGAATAAACCCTCCACAGGTGTACCCCATCAACAGGAACACCTCTGGCCACGTGCGCCACACACTGGGCCTGCGCGTTCAGATAAAAACAACTGGACTGGCCAGTGCGTACATTTAACAGTAATGCCCAGTTTAATCGTCTCAATACTTATGTCATTATAAGCATTTCGTCAGAAATTAAGACGGGTTTAATTATTAAGTGTGTACTACATTTTAAACGTACTTTGTGTGTATATAGGAACAGTTTAATTGTAGTACAGCCATGTATATGGTATGTTCGGTGATAGTACTGTTGTTGTAACACCACTATTTACGAATACATATTCTTTCAGGCCAGTTACCTACTAGCATGTCAGGAGAGTCGCGATCGACAGCCGCCATATGACGGTCAACAAGAGGATGGGCGATACTGCGGTATGATAAACAGAACCGAAAGTGTTCAAAACGATGAGGAAAACATGCTTGGAATTAACACGACTGGTTTGGTGTTTCTGGGAATTTTCAGCGTCTTGTTTCTAATGACATGTATTCTATCAGCCGTCAAAGCTGTCAAGTAAGTAGACAAAGGCATTCAATATTATGTACACTATACTAGGAAATAGTTACAGCAACCCCAATACTAACGGCTAAACACATCACTTATATACCGATGATAAACTACAACATTTCCCCTACCGCTTGCTACAGTGTACGTCCAATCAAGGCGAGTCTCTGGTCCAAGACCGCCACATTTCTCAGCACGTTGACAAGCATTGCAATTAGAAAACCCTTGCTAAGGAGTTCGTTGGTCACCAAGACTCATCGTTACTGAAAATGGTAATACAATATGTATCAATTCAGCTAATTGTTTAAATATACAAATCTAGGAAAGGTTGGTATGCAATAAAGATAGATGTGATGGTTAGAAACCATAGAATTACAATGGTTGGTCCATTGTTATGTAAAAAATGGTATTTGATCACTGTATCTGCAATGCGCCAAATCCTCTTCAGGGTTATTTCCCTTGATATCTATCGTTAAAGCAACTAAAGGTGTTTTGATCTCAAATAATTAAGTATAATATGTTGCATGCTTCACTTTTCAAACTCTGTCTGTCGGGACTGTTTGCTTTCCAAATCAGCACTTTATGTTATTGAACTTTAAAGACCAAACACATAAACTAACCACATCTGACCACTTCAACAAGAACTAGTAATATTCGATCCTGAAGTATTAACATGCTGGTTCTGGTACTGACCCATTCGTGGATATATCCTGTGTGACGTAATAACAGCTAAAATGATTATATATAACCACCGGGCCGCCGTTCTGTGACCTTCATTTACATTCATTGAATGTCGCTTTGGTCGAGTCCATGTGGTGATGAAGTAGTTCGTTATATTTGTCTCGAGAGCAACTCAATCCATCACTCTATGAAATCGATCAAAAAAATATTCAATCCTTATATTTCAGTTTAAAAAAAAACTTATCAATTAAAGAAAAACTTAGTCTTCAGTTACTAGAACTTTGGCGTGTCTAATGGATTGTGTTGAGAAAATAGTCCGTCTTTATAGGATGACAAAACAGTATTAAGACAAAAATGTTATTTTGAAACACATTTATCATAAAAAAAATCCAAAATACCATGAATTCATTGAAATATTAATTTTGTCGTTGAATTTTAATTAAGCATTGATGTCTTTTTTTTTTTAGTTTCATCGGGGTATGAAACAAATTTTGTTTGCAAACTGTAAGAATTCTTATAGAAGTTTGCAAACAAAATTTGTTTCATACCCAGATGAAACTAAACAAAAATTGACATCAATGCTTATAATTAATTTTTGAAAATGATTTTCTAATTTAAAACATGTTTTATGTACAATTTTACTGGTTTTAAATGGGATTCTTTTTCTCAAATCAATACGCAACGTCAATTGTCGTATTGTGCCGTGTGTCTTAAGCTTTAATTGCAGTAAACGTTTTTTGGACTATTTTACATGCTTTAGAAATAATCTGTATTAATGTTGATATTTTTACAACATACTTGTTTCATCGCGTTACGGATGGATGGAGACAGTCATGTCTGTATCAGCGAGAGGAATTAACAACTGTTCTTATTTACAATTACACATCTTTACACTTAAACTGGAGCGGCTGCACACATCGCATTTCACGTACTCTACACACTCAATGTATTTAAGGTAGCGGACAGCTTGTAATGGGTTGGCATTTCCCGAATTCACTCTTAAAACAGCACAAATAGAAAGTAACACTGAAAACGGAATGGCGAAATGGGCTTTACGTAATACACAGCTTGTAGGTAGTGCGTTGTACGTAGATAAGATTACAATCATCGTTAATTAATCATGTAGAATGAGAGAAGGGGGTCAATGACATCGCCTATATGACTCAGTTGTCATGACCGCCACCAGCTACATGGACACGTTACCTAGCCGGAGGTTGCACGTGCAATTCTCTGTCCATCAATAATTGGCGGTGATGGCAAGTTGTTTGCGTGTGACTTGGCCACATATCCATCGTGTAGACGAAAAGGTCATCACATTTGTATACGGTATTAAACTGGTTTACTGCGAGTCGTTTATGTATGAAGTCTGTTAGGTTTAAAACTTGTTGTAAAGGTCTATAGTGACGTCAGACCTCTATGCGGGAGAGCGGGGGTGGGTGTTTACTGAGTAGGAGAGGAGTAGAAAAAAACGGGGAAATCATTCTCTACATGGGTATTTAATACGCATGCTATATAAATAGTTTACATTGACATCCTGAGATCGCAACAATTCAGCATAAATATTTGTTTCATATCGGTAAATGTAATGTCTAAATAAACTTAATGTAGAACAAACACCCGTTAACATCGATTGTTAAGATATGTAACGTCTAATGTAAAACTATTGTTAATAAATGTAATGGAACGTCTGATGTAAACTATTGTCAATAAATATGATGGAACGTCTGATGTAAACTACTGTAAAAAATATAACGCCTCATGTAAACTGTCGTTGATAAATATAACGTCTGATGTAAACTATTGTCAGTAAATGTAACGTATAACGTAAACTATTGTTAATAAATATAACGTCTAATGTAAACTGTTGTTGATAAATATAACGTCTGATGTAAACTATTGTCAGTAAATGTAACGTATAATGTAAACTATTGTCAATTAATGTAACGTATGACGTAAACTATTATCAGTAAATATATCGCCTGATGTAAACTATTGTCAGTAAATGTAACGTATAATGTAAACTATTGTCAATTAATGTAACGTCTGATGTAAACTATTGTCAATCAATGAAACGCCTCATGTAAACTATTGTCAATTAATGTAACGTCTGATGTAAACTATTGTCAGTCAATGAAACGTCTGATGTAAACTATTGTCAATAAATGAAACGTCTGATGTAAAACTATTGTCAATAAATGAAACGTCTGATGTAAAACTATTGTCAATAAATGTAACGCCTGGTGTAAACTGTTGTCAATTAATGTAACGTCTGATGTAAACTATTGTCAATTAATGTAACGTCTGATGTAAACTATTGTCAGTAAATGTAACGTCTGATGTAAACTATTGTTGATAAATGTAACGTCTGATGTAAACTATTGTCAATAAATGAAACGTCTGATGTAAACTATTGTCAATAAATGAAACGTCTGATGTAAACTATTGTCAATAAATGAAACGTCTGATGTAAAACTATTGTCAATAAATGAAACGTCTGATGTAAACTATTGTCAGTAAATGTAACGTCTGATGTAAACTATTGTAGTGATTTGTTTGGATTCTCTATTTTACTTTTAATCGATTCCATTCCATTACATTTGGTGATGTTAGAAATTGCATTTCGCGTTTAAATAAGTTACATAAGTAAAATTGCTTTCTTATATAATATTATTAAAACCAAATTATTTGGACAACTCGTTATCCCGAAACAATGATATCATTTCAACACGAATGTATGTAGATTAAACAGAGGATCTACCAGGCGTACAACACAATGTAATAATAAATCTATTGTCAAAAGCATTAATTAAATATGAAATTGATTTCATCATTCCAAACGACATGAACTCGAGTGTTATATCCTATTGAGTGTATGTTTTTATAAGCTTCTCCTCTAGAAGTCGACAATAAATGTAATTCCCACCACCATGATATATGACATCAAGTGCCAATGCAGCGACAAAAGACTCATTCAAGGGTTGTTTTTTTCATACGTGGGCTGTATCATGTTTATTAAATAAGATTTCCAGACGTATACCTGCCCGTATCACTGATTTTGTGTGAAGGTGAGGAAGGAAATCAATACGAATATTAAAATGTTGCCTATCTAGTATCGTAATGAATTTTTTGGTCCAGGCTCAATAATTATATTATATACGTATTTATTAAGGACTTTGTTTTAAAACTATGAGCACTTTGGCCCCAGAAGGTGCGAGACCATAAGTTATGTCCATTTAATTGTTTCTCCAACTTCATTGCTTCCTCTTGATAACTTATTGTATTCTCCTGTCTAAATAATATTGATTAAATACTTTAATATCAAAACATAGCTATCATCAGCTTCATCAAAGATGTCATACTATATATTTTAAATGTGAGTAGATGACCAGATACTCCCATGGCTAATTCACTGTAGAATGAATTTTCATTTATATCGAGAATGAAGCAATGGAGCTGTAGTTTCAAAGAATTATGGAAGCTGATCGTTGCTAAAGATTGAAACAGCAATATCGACCATTCTGTCTTTAACATAATATCTGTATTTATCGGAATTATATTGATTTCTGTGAATGAGCGCGTGATTTACATCTCTGATCAAGTATTTGATTATCTGTTCTTTTTGTTCTGCAGAGACAGGAAAAAAATAAAATCCAGGATAGAAGCCAAGCGACGACTGCGTTTGGAACAATCCGCTTACGAAAATCCAGAAAATGGAGCTATTCAAAAAGGCCTCGAGGGGGAGGTTACTTCAGATAAGCGTGAGAAAGACTTAGACGCAACTGCGGTGTCCTCGGACGCCAACAACCACACTCAGGTGTTCCGAACAGTATCGGCCGACGATGTTATTATTGATGAACAAAAGAAGTATTTAAATAATGTGGAGAACAGTTGTGTTTCTAATTCGAATCTGTCAAGTTCAGTACCGGACTTACAACGAAAGATATCGCCCGAATGTCTGGCAGTCAAAAAACAAATTCGAAGAACTTCCTATGCAATCGCAATAGACAGCCACTCCTGGCTACCGAAGGATCAGCCACGGTATGCTAAGACAGCAGCTATAATAAAAACATATAACCTTCAACCAGGAACAACGAAATCGTATGAAAACAGAGCATTCGATCCGAACGATACACAATGAAACGTGACTTTTTTCTGTTCTTACACATTTTAATTGTACACAACACACGAAAAGCTTTTTACAAGTGTATGTATTACCAGAGAAATTGACATGTTAAAAGACAGATCAACTGTACAGTGATATATATGATAGTATTTCTGATGGCAGATTATGAATTGGCCGTCTTTTTATTCCATTATCAGCATTGAATCTTTATAGAACTGTACATCAAATGACTCGTCATGTCTTTGTTGAAATCCTTAAAATTATTTAAATATATGTGAATGTAAACCATTTTATATAAACCTATTCTTTGACAACGTCATGATGTGTTGTATATAATGTCTTTGTTGACAGCAATTGCGTTCATCCCCCAATTGGCATTTGTAAAATATCCTAAATATAGATGTAATACGGTAGTATTATTGTGTGCTACATTATGTTCGATAGGTGCAGTGTACACATGTAATACGGTAGTACTTATGTGTGTTACATTATGTTCTAAAAGTACAGATGTACTATGGTAGACTATTGTGTTACATTATGTTCTATAAGTACATATGTAATATGGTAGTACCATTTTGTGTTACATTATGTTCTATAAGTACTGATGTAATATGGTAGTACCATTGTGTGTTACATTATGTTCTATAAGTACAGATGTAATACGGCAGACTATTGTGTGTTACATTATGTTCTATAAGTACAGATGTACTATGGTAGTACTATTGTGTTACATTATGTTCTATAAGTACAGATGTAATATGGTAGACTATTGTGTTATATTATGTTCTATAAGTACAGATGTAATATGGTATACTATTGTGTGTTATATTATGTTCTATAAGTACAGATGTAATATGGTAGACTATTGTGTGTTACATAATGTTCTATAAGTACACATGCTATATGGTAGTACCATTGTGTTACATTATGTTCTATAAGTACAGATGTACTATGGTAGACTATTGTGTTATATTATATTCTATCAGTACAGATGTACTATGGTAGTACTATTATGTTATATTATGTTCTATAAGTACAGATGTACTATGGTAGACTATTGTGTGTTACATTATGTTCTATAAGTACAGATGTAATATGGTAGACTATTGTGTGTTACATTATATTCTATAAGTACACATGTAATACGATAGTACTATTGTGTTACATTATGTTCTATAAGTACAGATGTAATATGGTAGACTATTGTGTTACATAATGTTCTATAAGTACACATGTAATACGATAGTACTATTGTGTTTCATTATGTTCTATAAGTACAGATGTAATATGGTATACTATTGTGTTACATTATGTTCTATAAGTACAGATGTAATATGGTAGTACTATTGTGTTACATTATGTTCTATAAGTACAGATGTAATATGGTAGACTATTGTGTTACATAATGTTCTATAAGTACAGATGTAATATGGTAGTACTATTGTGTTACATTATGTTCTATAAGTACAGATGTAATATGGTATACTATTGTGTTACATTATGTTCTATAAGTGCAGATGTAATATGGTATACTATTGTGCTACATTATGTTCTATAAGTACAGATGTAATATGGTAGACTATTGTGTGTTACATAATGTTCTATAAGTACACATGTTATATGGTAGTACCATTGTGTTACATTATGTTCTATAAGTACAGATGTACTATGGTAGACTATTGTGTTATATTATATTCTATCAGTACAGATGTACTATGGTAGTACTATTGTGTTATATTATGTTCTATAAGTACAGATGTACTATGGTAGACTATTGTGTGTTACATTATGTTCTATAAGTACAGATGTAATATGGTAGACTATTGTGTGTTACATTATATTCTATAAGTACACATGTAATACGATAGTACTATTGTGTTACATTATGTTCTATAAGTACAGATGTAATATGGTAGACTATTGTGTTACATAATGTTCTATAAGTTCACATGTAATACGATAGTACTATTGTGTTACATTATGTTCTATAAGTACAGATGTAATATGGTATACTATTGTGTTACATTATGTTCTATAAGTACAGATGTAATATGGTAGTACTATTGTGTTACATTATGTTCTATAAGTACAGATGTAATATGGTAGACTATTGTGTTACATAATGTTCTATAAGTACAGATGTAATATGGTAGTACTATTGTGTTACATTATGTTCTATAAGTACAGATGTAATATGGTATACTATTGTGTTACATTATGTTCTATAAGTGCAGATGTAATACGATAGTACTATTGTGTTACATTATGTTCTATAAGTACAGATGTAATATGGTATACTATTGTGTTACATTATGTTCTATAAGTACAGATGTAATATGGTATACTATTGTGTTACATTATGTTCTATAAGTACACATGTAATATGGTATACTATTGTGTTACATTATGTTCTATAAGTACACATGTAATACGATAGTACTATTGTGTTACATTATGTTCTATAAGTACAGATGTAATATGGTATACTATTGTGTTACATTATGTTCTATAAGTACAGATGTAATATGGTAGTACTATTGTGTTACATTATGTTCTATAAGTACAGATGTAATATGGTAGACTATTGTGTTACATAATGTTCTATAAGTACAGATGTAATATGGTAGTACTATTGTGTTACATTATGTTCTATAAGTACAGATGTAATATGGTATACTATTGTGTTACATTATGTTCTATAAGTGCAGATGTAATACGATAGTACTATTGTGTTACATTATGTTCTATAAGTACAGATGTACTATGGTAGTACCATTGTGTTACATTATGTTCTATTAGTACAAATGTACTATGGTAGACTACTGTGTGTTACATTATATTCTATAAGTACATATGTACTATGGTAGTACTATTGTGTTACATAATGTTCTATAAGTACAGATGTAATACGATAGTACTATTGTGTTACATTATGTTCTATAAGTACAAAACTATGTACACTATTTCCCTTTAGTTGGATATATAACGTGCAGCTATGGTTTGTTGAAATACTTACTACAAAAAAACTAAGTTCAGATGATATATTACTCTCCCGGAACACATTGTCCTTTTTACAAAAGTGCCCATGCAAATAAGTTAATGAACTGTTGTTTTGTTTACTTCTTGTACGATGATATAACTAGGACGCAAAACATATCGAATCACCAAGGTGGAGATTATTGGTCACGATGTTACCGTTGTGACGTACGTCGTTAGTACCCCTATATATTGGTAGTATAAATACCGTGTGGTTTAATACCAAAGAACGGTTAAATGTCCCTAAAAGCTACCAATCTACTAAACGATAAAATGTCGCTTACATTTATTGCAACATAAGACGCCAAAGTACACATCGTTGCATGCATTGTTTATCAATATGCATTGTTTATCTATATTTATCCCATAACTACGCTTGTTTCACAACTGATATGGCACGTGATAAAATTCGTAGCAGTGTGTTATTGTTTTTGTTTACACACCGCAGTGTGTAACCACTTTCTAAGCCTCCGATTGGTCATTTGTGACCCCCAACAAATCTGATTGGCTAACATATGGCCTTTGACCACGGAATATTTTTAATACTCTCACTTATTCTTTTTTGCCGTCTGTCTTCAAAAGATCAACATGGAAACGGTTTGTGGATTAATTGCCGGTGGTCAACATTAGCATAACTGGGTGAGAGGGATGTCCTCATGGAAATGCTGATTAATCTGGGGTTTGAGTCGGACGAGATGGTAAAATAGACGAGATATTGCGTCGATAAGGCCTATCTATAGCGAACCAAATCTGACACCCCACCTCCCCCTTGATTCTCGATATGCAGTGGACCCCGATAGCCATGAATGAATTATCAAATCAATGAACAAATGTAATACAAAATGGTTAAATCGCTGTCCCTAAAGGTAGTCATTTGAATGAAACGGTCGCGGCATCTAACGTAGGCCTAAGCCTAGAGCTTCCCTTTTCCTGGTACAGAAGTACATGTCGAGTTCGGTGTCATTCGGTACGGATATTGTACCAAGAGAAAAAAAAATCAACGAAAAAATACTTTCTTATCATTCCACTTACTTTTATGACGAACATATATCCCAAACACAAAAATGTAAAAATCATTTTGGAACATTTGTCTCGTGTCAGTAAACTGATGATATTTCGTGTAAACACACTGACAAACGCGAAATACATATATTGCTCAGCACTCCAGCTCGGTTTCCGAAATATCTGTTAGAATGCACGGTGTCTTGAATGAATAAATCTCATAATGAACATTTAACATCACAATAACCAGTAATAGCATACCTACTAAGTCCAGAAAAGGACCGATAAAGGAATCTGACAATTATTAGGCCTAGTCTAATATTCAGCGGTGACGTTCGACTTCGCCATGACGGTGTCTTCGAAGATATTTGAGTCATTAAAACAAGTTACCTATTAATAAATCACACAGACACACGGATTGTCAAACAAATATTTCGTTTTGTAAAATCATATCATTTACGAATACAATACATAAGGTATGAGTCGTGCATCTAAAATAGATGATAAGCTTTCGTCCATAACGAACTATAGTTTGTCGCGTAGTGATTTGGTTCACAGAATGTAGTTGATTCGTTGAACTTGACAAGCTTACATTTGTAAGTAAAGAAGTTATGGGATAAACAAGTTCCCTGACTCGTGACGATTGTTTATCATTTTTATCCAACTCTCGTTAGTTATTTTTTTTAATTTTGAAAAGACATGAGCTTTAGCGAGTGTCTTTTCAAAATTAAAAAAATAACTAACGAGAGTTAGAGAATAGGAAAATTACCTTTTTCAAAATTGGAAAACGATAAACAATCTCCACTCGTTGGTGAGCCTCTATTTGCATGGCAGTGTCGTCGTGAAGAAAACACTTATCTATGAAAAAGTCCCTCTGGTATGCTTCCCTTGTATCTTATATGTATATGTAGCATTTATTTATCGATTTGGAATAGGAATAATGACAGGGGAACTGTAACTTGTCATCATTCTATACTTGTCATCATTCTCTATATTCTGTACAATTCGGTACTGCTATCGTAAAACATTGGCGTCTGCATTTGGTTAGTATTTACAGTAAAATAACACATTAGCCGTAAATCAACCTTGTTGATATAGCTAG
This sequence comes from Pecten maximus, assembly GCF_902652985.1. Taxonomy (NCBI): domain Eukaryota; kingdom Metazoa; phylum Mollusca; class Bivalvia; order Pectinida; family Pectinidae; genus Pecten; species Pecten maximus. The sequence goes on along the minus strand of NC_047017.1, from coordinate 36,567,063 downwards.
CTTAGGGGCTAAAATATTGTTTTACTATGATCATGATTGGTTATATAACCATATGTGACTACCATGGTCAAACAGAAACAGACAGATCATTTTCATACTTTGGAATCTGGTGCGGAGTTTTACATAGGGATTTGGTACATAGATATAATGACATTTGAAATATTGTGATTTGAAAGACATCATACACAATGTATGTCATTCTGAATGGTGTGGATATCCATTTCATTACCGGCCAGTATACCTATGGTGTAAATACCAAAATAGGTACTAGAGTAAACCCCTCTAAACGACCTTGTAAACTAAGTATTGTATTAAAGAGAGATCAGCTTGAACGAGCGAAGAAACATATGGACGGAAGGATTGTGTACCTTTGTACGTATACTTGTTCGGAAAGGAAGATAACTCGAGTAAACCTGTCATGTACAATACTTGCACAATTCAACTAAGACGCAAACGATGGGAACATAGGAAATTTATTTCCATTCTTATAATTAATCTTCAGTAATATACATTGTACATCTAGCGAACATTATAGTCTGTCAGACATCCAAATAAAATGAAAGAAACTATGATTCCGTACTAAGAACAAAGGATTTTTTCTCGAAATTTTCAGGGAGTAAAACAAAGTACACCGAAAACAATAACGCAAAAAATAATGAATTAAGAAACAAGCAAACCAAGGAAACAACAATCAACACAAAACCAATAAATAAACACACAATAAAAAAAGGAATTAATAAACAATTAAAACAAAAACACCCAAGATATCAACAAACAATAAAACAAACAAAAAACAATGGGTTAACAAACAAGAAAACAAGCAAAAAACAATGAATTAACAAGCAATAAAAAAAAAAAAATTGATTAACAAACAATCAAACCAAGAAAACTGTATTCAAGAAGTAAATCAGGAAAACAATAACCATAGCAAACAATCATATTAAAAAAAAGAATATATTTATGCATATTAAACCCAAGTTATTAAGATGAATATGTTAATCAATGAACTAAACAATAAAGATAAATAATCAAACAATTAGTATACGTCTAATCAAGCATAACATAAGCTATCAGAACAAGGAAACAATGATTGTGGTAAACAATGAATTCATACAAACATATCACGTAAGCAATAAATATGGTTAACCATAAAATCAAGGATAGAATAGGTTAATATTAAATCAAATAAAGATAAATAATAAATAGAATGGGTAAATCTTCAATCAAATAAAGATAAATAATAAATAGAATGGTTAAAGCTTAAATCACATAAAGTTAAACAATAAATATAATGGATGAAGCTTAAATCAAATAAAGATAAACAATAAATAGAATATGTAAAGCTTAGATAAAATAAAGATAAACAATAAATAGAATGGGTAAAGCTTAGATCACATAAAGATAAATGATAAATTGAATGGGTAAAGCTTAAATCAAATAAAGTTAAACAATAGATATAATGGATGAAGCTTAAATCAAATAAAGATAAACAATAAATAGAATGGGTAAAGCTTAGATAAAATAAAGATAAATGATAAATTGAATGGGTAAAGCTTAGATAAAATAAAGATAAACAATAAATAGAATGGGTAAAGCTTAGATCAAATAAAGATAAATAATAAATAGAATGGGTAAAGCTTAGATCAAATAAAGATAAATGATAAATAGAATGGGTAAAGCTTAGATCACATAAAGCTAAACAATAAATAGAATGGGTAAAGCTTAGATAAAATAAAGATAAACAATAAAAAGAATGGGTAAAGCTTAGATAAAATAAAAATGAATAATAGATAAAATGGGTAAAGCTTAAATCAAAAAAAGATAAACAATAAATAGAATGGGTAAAGTTTAAATCAAATAAAGATAAACAATAAATAGGATGGGTAAAGCTCAGATCAAATAAAGACAAATAACAAATAGAATGGGTAAAGCTTAGATAAAATAAAGATAAACAATAAATAGAATGGGTAAAGCTTAAATCAAATAAAAATGAATAATAGATTAAATGGGTAAAGCTTAAATAAAAAAAAAGATAAACAATAAATAGAATGGGTAAAGTTTAAATCAAATCAAGATAAACAATAAATAGAATGGATAAAGCTCAGATCAAATAAAGACAAATAACAAATAGAATGAGTAAAGCTTAAATTAAAATAAAGATTAACAATATATATCGCCAAAAATTAAATCATGGAATCAATGAATAATGTATGCAGTGTTACCAAGAAAACAATTAATATCACGAACAATTTAAGAAATGATTTGAACATAAATAACGACGAAAACTCAGTTTGGGTGGTATCCTTGTTGAGGTCCCAACCTAGCAATTGACGGAATTAAAAATCACCTGCCGGGGAAAGTGTACAGTTCGCCAGCAGTTGCGCCAGTTCGGAAAGAAATGTTCCATTGGTGAAGAGCTCGATACTGTCGATGTGGGGGAAAAAAGATTTTTCATTCAACGTCATACTGTAGGTAGCATTCAACGTTCACACGTTTTCTATTATGTAAGCTTTGTTATAAGATTATTTTGAACCAGATAACATATTGATCTATTAATTGTTAAATGCCTTTCGATAATAAATATACGTTATGCATGCATCTGTAGTCAAATCAATTTTCTTGTTCCATATTGATATTCCGAAAGAGCGATGTATAATTACATCATCAATCTTAATGAATGTTACCTCCACCTATTCCGCGCGTATGTCTAATGAAATGAAATACATGTCTGTACGTTATAATTGAAGTTGCATAAGTCAACGAACGATTCCATTACCCGTGATGTTTAACAATGCCTTCAACGATCGAATATGTAAAAAATGTTGGTGTAAGAACATGATGATGGTCTATATTATAAAAGTTTTATTAAGAACATGATGATGGTCTATATTATAAAAGTTTTATGTAAGAACATGATGATGGTCTATATTATAAAAGCTTTATGTAAGAACATGACGATGGTCTATATTATAAAAGTTTTATGTAAGAACATGATGATGGTCTATATTATAAAAGCTTTATGTAAGAACATGACGATGATCTATATTATAAAAGTTGTATGTAAGAACATGACGATGGTCTATATTATAAAAGTTTTATTAAGAACATGATGATGGTCTATATTATAAAAGTTTTATGTAAGAACATGACGATGGTCTATATTATAAAAGTTGTATGTAAGAACATGACGATGGTCTATATTATAAAAGTTTTATTAAGAACATGATGATGGTCTATATTATAAAAGTTTTATGTAAGAACATGACGATGGTCTATATTATAAAAGTTGTATGAAGAACATGATGATGGTCTATATTATAAAAGTTTTATGTAAGAACATGATGATGGTCTATATTATAAAAGTTTTATTAAGAACATGATGATGGTCTATATTATAAAAGTTGTATGTAAGAACATGATGATGGTCTATATTATAAAAGTTTTATGTAAGAACATGATGATGGTCTATATTATAAAAGTTTTATTAAGAACATGATGATGGTCTATATTATAAAAGTTTTATGTAAGAACATGATGATGGTCTATATTATAAAAGTTTTATTAAGAACATGATGATGGTCTATATTATAAAAGTTTTATTAAGAACATGATGATGGTCTATATTATAAAAGTTTTATTAAGAACATGATGATGGTCTATATTATAAAAGTTTTATGTAAGAACATGATGATGGTCTATATTATAAAAGTTTTATGTAAGAACATGACGATGGTCTATAGTATAAAAGTTTTATGTAAGAACATGATAATGGTCTATATTATAAAAGTTTTATTAAGAACATGATGATGGTCTATATTATAAAAGTTTTATTAAGAACATGATGATGGTCTATATTATAAAAGTTGTATGTAAGAACATGACGATGGTCTATATTATAAAAGTTTTATTAAGAACATGATGATGGTCTATATTATAAAAGTTTTATTAAGAACATGATGATGGTCTATATTATAAAAGTTGTATGTAAGAACATGATAATGGTCTATATTATAAAAGTTTTATGTAAGAACATGACGATGGTCTATATTATAAAAGTTGTATGAAAGAACATGATGATGGGCTATATTATAAAAGTTTTATGTAAGAACATGATGATGGTCTATATTATAAAAGTTTTATTAAGAACATGATGATGGGCTATATTATAAAAGTTTTATTAAGAACATGATGATGGTCTATATTATAAAAGTTGTATGTAAGAACATGACGATGGTCTATATTATAAAAGTTGTATGAAAGAACATGATGATGGTCTATATTATAAAAGTTGTATGTAAGAACAATGAGAAGACAATAGGAACTTCACAGATAAATTTGTTTTTGTTGGGTTTTGTATTCTACTAGATTGCGGTAATTGCGGCCATTATCCCACATTAAAACAACATTTATCAGAAAGTTACACTAAACATATAACTGCAGAGTTGTATAATCATACATTCCCAGGAAATCTTTGACTCCATATGCATACAATTATTTCATTTCGATTGAATAAACCTACTTGTCGTTTATTTAAGATTTCTAGATTTACTCTGTATATTCAATAACAAAACGTTAAAAGTAACATATTACTTGATTAATGAATGCTAATCTTAATAAACATTCGAATAAGTATTTCCTGAAAACAAATGGTATAGATAAGGTACCAATATAAGGGTTTTTTTCAACAATACAGAACTGTTTGAAAATACAAATAACCATGATATGTCTCAATTAAAACTCTGAAAATAATCATAACATATTCGATAAAAACTATATAGATAATCATAATAGATATAATACAGATAACCAATATGCATTTAATAAAAAGTATGTAGATAAAACAAAAAAAACAAAAACAAAACGAAAAATCTAAAACTATGTACAGATAAAAATGTTTGAGCTAGTGTTGGTATCGTTTTGATATTGATTAACCAGCGTGACACCACAAAACAATGAAATATTCAGTAACAAATATCGATAAATGTTTTCAGAGTTATACACCGAACCCGATCAACAGATATCTTACCTTTTCAGATTTGTTTTTCAATCGAGTTAAAATATTTGCGCTACTTGATAGTATCACTTTGTGACTATTCACCAATGCATGGAATCGCAATTTGTAATTAATCAGACAAGCTTAACCCGACATCAATTACCCATTAACCAGCATCGAGTCGTACGACCGTGAAGGTGACAATGTAAATATGACAAACAACCTTAAATTTTAGGTAGCTTATCGCGCTGTGATACAAACCAGGATCTGGCAGATATCACGATCGATCCACCCTATCCTCAGATACGTCACGTGACGGCAGCTCTGGTGTTGGGAGGATGTCATGTGACCTTCGCTCGACAAGTACTTATACAGAAACTCGATGATATGCTATCGCATAGGAGAAATTAGATCTTCAGAAGATGTTAAGTGAGCGGAGTAAAAAGATAACAATTTTAAAACCAATGTTATATCTTATATTCCATCATGATAGTTAAGTTAGCTGTAAAGGAAGTCTAAATTGTGGATCAACATGTACGGGTGTATTTGATCTTTTTGACATGCCAGCAGTCAAACATCGCTATTTCCCCAATTAATATTTTTTTTATTTTGAAAATGAATCTGCTTCATGGTATTGCACTATTCACATTGATATCATTGATGACCAGTGTGGACGGACAAACCATGCTGATAAGGAATCAAACGTTTGCGTTGAAATGGCAGTGTAATATTCCAGTTTTAGAGTCGCCTTACGGGGTGATCGGAGGGATCTCACTTGTCATGTGTGCTGCTAGATGTCTAGGGAACGGTACTCAGTGTGTTTCTTTCATTTGGGATAAATCCGTACCTGCAAACGTCGCATGTGGTCTACACAAGATTTCGCCGGCCTCCCCCTGTCCCACAGCGAATGTCAGCGAAACTTTCTCCTTATATGAAAAGGTAGATGCCAACACAATATTGGGAATAAGCACAACAACCACAGCGGAAACTACGACACAAAGCGTGCCTACAACGACACTAACTACGACACAAAGCGTGCCTACAACGACACTAACTACGACACAAAGTGTGCCTACAACGACGGTAAGTTTTCCATGTTTGATAACTCAAGTGTTATGTATTATATCATCATTTATTTTCTAAAGAATAGAATGTGTTTATTGAGTAAGACAATAACAAAAATCCAGTGACCGATTCCCTACAAATCAGGCTTTTCTAATATTTATACCGTAGTTAAATAGTAAATGGAGTTGCTATAATAACACGTATAATGGATAAACGTATGTCATCAAATATTTTATTGCTATGATCTGTTTTCACAATTTTTTTGCTGCTATGATCTGTTTTCACAAATGTTTTATTGTTATGATCTGATTTCACAAATGATTTATTGCTATGATCTGTTTTCACAAATGTTTATTGCTATGATCTATTTTCGCAAATGTTTTATTGCTATGATCTCTTTTCGCAAATGTTTTAAGCCTTGGTCTTCTGAACTGTATTCTATTGCACACCAAAGCGAGTATATTTTCTGTGTGTTTGATCTGTGCTGCTTAGAACATGTGATAAAAGATTAAAGCAATTCAATATAAATGCACGAAGTTTTGATATTTAAATACTTTGGTACTCAAAGGTTTAGGTACTTACACGTTTAGGTACTTACACGTTTAGGTACTTACACGTTTAGGTACTTACACGTTTAGGTACTTACACGTTTAGGTACTTTCACGTTTTGGTACTTCACGTTTTGGTGCTTACACGTTTTGGTCTTTACACGTTTTGGTACTTACACGTTTTGGTACTTCCACGTTTTGGTACTTACACATTTTGGAAGTACACTTGTTGGTACTACACAATTTGGTGCTTTCATGTTTTGGTACTTAGACGTTTTGGTACTACACTTTTTGGTACTTACACGTTTTGGAAGTAAACTTTTTGGTACTACACATTTTGGTGCTTTCATGTTTTGGTACTAACACGTGTTGGTACAGACTTTTTGGTGCTTTCACGTTTTGGTACTTACACGTTTTGGTACTACACTTTTTGGTGCTTTCACGTTTTGGTACTACACTTTTTGGTGCTTTCACGTTTTGGTACTACACTTTTTGGTGCTTACACATTTTGGTACTTACACGTTTTGGTACTACACTTTTTGGTGCTTTCACGTTTTGGTACTACACTTTTTGGTGCTTTCACGTTTTGGTACTTACACGTTTTGGTACTACACTTTTTGGTGCTCTCACGTTTTGGTACTACACTTTTTGGTGCTTTCACGTTTTGGTACTACACTTATTGGTGCTTTCACGTTTTGGTACTTACACGTTTTGGTGCTTTCACGTTTTGTTACTACACTTTTTGGTGCTTACACATTTTGGTACTACACTTTTTGGTGCTTACACATTTTAGCACTTCAAGTTTGATCCTTTGTCACAGAATTAACCTGATCTTAATTAATACTGCAGAATTGATTTCCATCTGATGCTTTATAAATTTCTTGGTGCTCAATATCTTAGCATGTTAAAGTGCTACTTCGCCCTCTTTTAGGCTTAAGATTGAACATGTCATAGCGCTACATACTTTGCCCTCTTTTGGTGAAATAGAACTAACAATCGTCGTGAACATGTCACCAAGCGCCGACTACCAACTTTTATTGACAAAGCCGCATGTTGATCTTGAATGTGTGATTCATTATACTAAATTAATTGAATCGACAGTTGGTTGAGAATGAGTTTGAATGTTGATCGTGAAAGCAGATAGCTCCATCTAATGGTTATTAATATGCAAATGTAACATATCTATTTTCCAAATAAACACACACGAACATGGCAAATTGGATTGATAAACAGGTAAGATTGATTAACAGGTAGGATTTATCAACAGGTATGATTGTTATTATTTAACAGGTAGGATTAATCAACAGGTAGGATTGTTATTATTTAACAGGTAGGATTAATCAACAGAGTAGGATTGATAAACAGGTAGGATTGATAAACAGGTAGGATTGATAAACAGATAGGATTGATAAACAGGTAGGATGGCATCAATGCATCCTCTAAATAGCATGTATACCCTCTAAACATGATAAGTTCCAAGTATCATACATAGTATACCCTTCAAAGCACACACTATTCCAGACTAGACGCTATCTGTTATAGTGTAACACATCTGAATACAAATAAACACTCCGATTCTCAACCTACCCTAATATCCTTGGTCCTTGATCTATATGATCCTCACTTATAAAGAGAAAACCCATGTATGGAACTTCTATATGCAGAGGAAGGGAAGTGAACCTCGTGCAAATGAAGTGAACTGCGAAGCAGTTCATGTACCATTTGAACGAGGTTCACTTCCCTTCATCAGTCCATGCAAGCAACAAAATTGACAATCAATCCTTACATTTACGTTAACCAAATTTAAAACTTCGCCACCAGATTGCAAAATTCGGTCGCAACAGTATGACGTAAGTGCGTCACTTTGTAACATTGTTATACTTATCGTACATGTGTGAACAGTAGTGGAACAGCAGACAGTCAACTATTCTCGTCGCCAAGGCAACACAAAATATAGTGCCATACACGATTTGATTATTACGATGTTGATACACATAGATACGAAAAATTTTCAAGGAAAAATATTCATTTATAACAAATATTAATGATATTGTATAATACAAACTTAGCAATACCCATATAGATACGAATTTTAAGTGCAGTGTTGACAGTATAGTATGTGTGTGATTTGGTCACTCGAGACACATGGACTCGGTTAAAAAAATTATGTGATACAGTCTAGCCGGGATATTCAGAGCTCGAGAAAAAGTGTAACAATGTGGAGTTTAGTCGCAGATTAGCTGGTGATGTACATGGTGTTCTTGAAATATTGGATTTCATTGTCGCACTGACGTTTTGGGATGTAAATTCCGATAATAGTCAGTAAAGAAACATTGATTTGGAAATTGGCGGTATTCGACGGCCGGAAACTTGTGTCCTCCATATGTTTAGATTGAGTCAAATTACGACAATAATGTGTCCCTGTTCTCAATATAGCATACTTCTGCTACCAGTCTGTTTTTTGTTGTTAAATAGTGTTTAAATTTAGGTTTATTTTCTGTGACCACTGAAATGGTATTAAGCATGGGATTCAAGATACAGCTAACGTTAGACCTACTGCGCTACGTAGGTCATGAGCTCGGTGCTATCGAGAGTGTCAGTGTTCTTTCAGATCCTGTTTTCTAAACTGTCTGCATTATACTGGCATTTTTATTAGCACATAAAGCGGCTATTCCACTTGTGTTCATATACGTTTATAACAATGTTACACAATTCACAACATGAAAGTGCATTCAAGTCTGAGGCGGTACAGAACTCGATCGCCATTGTAAACTCGGTGAATGTATTCACACGCCGGCAAGAAAGTGATTCGTCTCTCAGAACAGAAGCACGCGACCCAAAATCTTCAACGGTAATTGAAGTGATCTGAGTTTACTATGTTCATTGAGGCGGAGCGAAGTGAAAATGTAAATATTTAAATATGCTTCTTCTCCAACAGTGTATACACTGTTTTTCATAGCCATACAAGAGGGCTGATTGATAAGTTGTGAGCCTCGTTTTGAAGGATTTTAATTTTGCCGGATATATTGAATCATTTTTCAACATAATCCCATTCAGTATCAGGACCTCAATGCCGCTTTTGTAGATATTTTCTTGGCTGTACAGAAAGTCATCCACTGCATTTTAGGGTTAGGGTTAGGGTTAGGGTACCTGAAATTGCTGTTTCCAGTATTTGAAATAGGTGAAAGGCTGATGGAGCAACATCAGGTGAATAAGGTAGATACTCAATCAATTTAAAGCCACAATCGTGAATGGCAGCCATAGCAATGACAGACTCTTTCACCCTAACCCTAACTGAGTTTGTCCATTTTGCAAAAGCCGCTTGTCTTGTTTGCTTTAGAGTGCTACCTCGAAGATATAAACAAACCTAATGAGATCAGTCCTTGGGTACACGGCCCTATATACCGGGTAGTCAAATAATAGTAGGACTTAAAAATAACATCCTTGAGAACCTCCTTCAATGCGAGGCTCACAACTTATCAATCAGTCCTCGTATTATATGTATCGTTCCCACAGTAGATCGATATATTATATATATTGTACTTACAATACATAAATATATTTTATATATTATACCAAAGTACATCAATATGTATTATACCCACAGTTCAGAAAGATATATACTTTACCCATAGTACATAATTATATATATACTTTACCCATAGTACATAATATGTTATGTTACATGTACATATTGCACCTACAGTACATGAATGTATTATATGCATTGTAAACACCGTACATCAGCATATTACATATATTGTACTTACAGTGTATATATATTACATATATGTTGTACCCACAGTACATAAATATATAATATATATTGTACCTAAACAAAAAATAAACAAAATAAAAAGATAGGATAAAATCACAACACCATCTAATTACTACAGAGGTATCGTAATTTTCTACTGTTAGATAAAAATAAAACAAAAACCACCATGACTTGGCTGTGAAACTTCTCGGCTTCTAGTAAACAATCTCATGCTTTTCTGTTTATCAGCCGGGAAAGTAACTCGGCGCGCACAAGGATGGTTCATGATTTATTTTTGGGTGTTTGTTACATACTTTAATGAATGATTGACCTATCTGATCAGATGTGAAGGAATCTAATTGAAGATAAACCCAAAGAGGGTTAAGATGTTTTACTTGATAAAATTTTATATCTATAGGCAAAGTCATAGAGAGGCTTTAAACGATCACAGACTAACTACATATTCTATACAAATGATACTTCAGCTTGTCCTACATGACGGCAGCTGTAGTATGTTTAAACAGATTTTATGTACAATGTGTGTAATTTATTGTACATTAGATCACGATAGGACATGTCCATTAAAGAGTACGAAACACTTCAACACACGGAAATAGATGAAATAAAAATAGTAAATAAAAAAATTCGTAAATCATATAACATATATTGGGAACAAGATAAACAGAAATCGAGATTGTAATAAATATGCATCTAGAGAGCCACAATGTCTCATTTACCGAATTTATTTGCGCAATTAGGTAGCAGTGTACAGTAAAACTGCCCAATTCTGAAAAATATGGCACATGTTTTAGATATGTGAACATTGCCAGTTAACCCTACATATTACCTCTAATAAAGTATACATATTTGTAATCTGTACAACATTTGCAATTTTAATAGAGCTCTGAAAGATTAGTAAACTTATTTTTTCTCTGTTTTTTAAGAGCTGTGAATACCAAGGTAACAACTTCAAAATTGCTTAAAGATTGCAAAATATTATGATATTTGACACAAAATGACATAATTCTCTACACAATTTTTTTCTGAAACCTATTTGAAATTAAATATCTCTATCCAAAGACAGAATTAATCTTGTTTTGACATATGTTGTACATTAAGTTTTCCCGCTATCTTACTTTGACTATGAGCTTCCGTTTTTCGCTTTAGGCAAAACTAAATTTCCTGTGTTAACACACTTTCGGTAAAATCCGGAAATTTAAAATCCTGAACCAATTTATTAATTTTAGTTTTAACAAATGTGAAGCCTGTATGTACTGCTTCATAATGAATAAACAAATTATAGTGTACTTTATTTTATTTATTTATTTATTTTGTTTTAATTTTGTATGCATATCATAATACAGGAGTTATTTGCTTAACAAAAAAATCACCCATGGCCAGGGTGTCCTACTGTAGTGTGCTACCTTATTCCTGTCTTTGTGTTGACGCCCAGTGACGTGTGTCATTAAAATATAGTACGCACGTTTAAAACCTGACGTGATGTGAATAATAAGAAAAATCGCCATTCCATCTCTCGAATGCTCTCAGAACAGTTTATGTTTGTTCTATTGTACGCGTGACCTGATAGTTTAGCCAGCTTGATAACGTGAAACATATTCCGGATTACCCTACATTACATAATATGTTTGTATTGATTGTCAATTACTCGTTTTCTATCAAAATAATTTAATTAGAGTAATTTACTGTTTGTGTAAGTAGACTGGCGCTAATGTAATGGTTGTATTAATAAGCACATGGCATATTCTAATCGATGAACCGTGGAGAAAAAAACGGCTGTTTATTATATAGAGTAGCTTTTAATGTTAAAGTACAAATCAATTGTTTATGTTAATCTAGAACCAAATCAAAGAAAATTGTTTAAACAAATGTAATCCAATAGTAAATCAATCAATCAATCAATCTATCTATCTATCTATCTACCTACCTACCTACCTACCTACCTACCTACCTACCTACCTACCTACCAATCAATCAATCAATCAATCAATCAATCAATCTATCTATCTATCTATCTATCTATCTATCTACCTACCTACCTACCTACCTACCTACCTACCTACCTACCTACCTACCTACCTACCTACCTACCTACCTACCTACCTACCTACCAATCAATCAATCAATCAATCAATCAATCTATCTATCTATCTATCTATCTACCTACCTACCTACCTACCTACCTACCTACCTACCTACCTACCTACCTACCTACCTACCTACCTACCTACCTACCAATCAACCAATCAATCAACCAATCCATCCATCCATCCATCCATCCATCCATCCATCTATCTATCTATCTATCTATCTATCTACAATTATTGTATCTATCTATCAATCAATCAATCGATCAATCGAACGATTACTTTAGAATGTAACACCCACACCCTAAACATACATTGATGCACCTACACACTTAAAAATGCCGACACCCCTACATACATGAAACACACACAACTTTACACACATTAAAACAGTAACAGGCCTACGCACATGAAAACACCTACATTGAAATACCCACAACCTAAACACACTGAAACAGTCACACACATACAGACATAGAAAACACCTACATTGAAATACCCACAACCTAAACACACTGAAACAGTCACACACATACAGAGACATATAGAAAATATGGGGCGCCGTTTTACTGTTTATTCCCATTTGGTGATATCACCTATTCAAATAGGTGATATCACCTATTCGAATAGGTGAAATCACTTAAGAACTTTTTTAAGTGATATCACCTATTCGAATAGGTAATATCACCTATTCGAATGAGTGATATCACCTATTCGAATAAGTGATATCACCTATTCGTTTCATTAAGTGATATCACCTATTCGAATAGGTGATATCACTTATTTGAAAAATGAATTGGTGATATTTCACTATTCGAATAGGTGATATCACTGATTGAATGGGTGATATCACGAAATGGGAAGAAATAGTAAAACGGCGCCCCATAAGAAAACACCTACATTGAAATACCCACAACCTAAACACACTGAAACAGTAACACACATAGAGACATAGAAAACACCTACATTGAAATACCCACAACCTAAACACACTGAAACACCTACATTGAAATACCCCAAACCTAAACACACTGAAACAGTCACACATATACAGGCATTAAAACACCTACATTGAAATACCCACAACCTAAACACACTGAAACAGTCACACACATACAGACATAGAAAACACCTACATTGAAATACCCACAACCTAAACACACTGAAACAGTCACACACATACAGACATAGAAAACACCTACATTGAAATACCCACAACCTAAACACACTGAAACAGTCACACACATACAGGCATTAAAACACCTACATTGAAATACCCACAACCTAAACACATTGAAACAGTCACACACATACAGACATAAAAAGACCACTTTCACACACATTAAAACAATTTCACAAACATGAATGCACAAACAAACCCACACATGTGAAAACACCCATCCCCCTACACACATGGAAACACCCGCAACCATACACACATTACAAGACACACCTTAAACAAACAATACGCAACACACACCCTACAAACATTAAAATTACCCTACACACATCAAAATACACCAAACACACATTACAAGACACGCCCTACACACATTAAAACACACGCCCAACACACATTAAAACACACGCCCAACACACATTAAAACACACGCCCAACACACATTAAAACACACGCCCTACAGACATTAAAACACACGCCCAACACACATTAAAACACACGCCCAACACACATTAAAACACACGCCCAACACACATTAAAACACACACCCTACACACATTAAAACACACGCCCAACACACATTGAAACACACGCTCAACACACATTAAAACACACGCCCAACACACATTAAAACACACGCCCAACACACATTTAATTTAAAACACATACCCTACACAAATTAAAAGGCATACCCTACACACATAAAAACACCAACACCCCTACACACATGAAAACAGACATCCTACACACATAAAAACACCCTACACACATTAAAACACACGCCCAACACACATTGAAACACACGCCCTACAGACATTAAAACACACGCCCAACACACATTGAAACACACGCCCAACACACATTAAAACACACACCCTACATCCATAAAAACATCAACATCCCTACACACATGAAAACAGACATCCTACACACATAAAAACACCCTACACACATTAAAACACACGCCCAACACACATTAAAACACACGCCCTACAGACATTAAAACACACACCCAACACACATTAAAGCACACGCCCAACACACATTAAAACACACGCCCAACACACATTAAAACACACGCCCAACACACATTGAAACACACGCCCAACACACATTAAAACACACGCCCAACACACATTAAAACACACGCCCAACACACATTTAATTTAAAACACATACCCTACACAAATTAAAAGGTATACCCTACACACATAAAAACACCAACACCCCTACACACATGAAAACAGACATCCTACACACATAAAAACACCCTACACACATTAAAACACACGCCCAACACACATTAAAACACACGCCCTTCAGACATTAAAACACACGCCCAACACACATTGAAACACACGCCCAACACACATTAAAACACACGCCCAACACACATTAAAACACACGCCCAACACACATTAAAACACACGCCCAACACACATTTAATTTAAAACACATAACCTACACAAATTAAAAGGCACACCCTACACACATAAAAACACCAACACCCCTACACACATGAAAACAGACATCCTACTCACATAAACACACCAACATCCCTACACATATGGAAACACCCACATCCACGCACACATTAAAACACCCACATTTAAACATACATTAATTATTGGTTAATATTTAATATTAAATTGATTTTAACCAAATAACGGAAAATGATCCATTAGGCAATTAAAAACCAGGTGTCGTGTTTCGTATTAGAGGACGATGGTGAAGGCCGAAGTTATTCTATCATCAATCAAATAATTCGATTTTTTAATCCTTTTAACACGGTCTGGGTATCCGAAATCCATTCCGACTTCTCTTTCAAAAGAGTGTTATTTATATAATTAAGTCTTTCTATGAATTCTATTACGTCTCCTCTAGTCCGATGGCGAAGTTCATTCCTTGCTATTGTTGGGCCGTTCTGCTATTGCCTTGGTTTCCAATTATTTACCTATTTTCCCTTGATTTAAAATCGATTATTCAATTCTAATCTCAATAACCACATTAGTGCTAAATCCTGAAGTAAATTAATTATCCATATAAGTGTGTTCTTCTGAGAAGTCAGCGTAGCCCTGATCATTTACACACGATCGTAGGATAATCCAAACTATCTTTATAATAATTAGATTATGCACACATATTTACACAGTATATTCAACTCACCAGCCCAAAGAGTCTTATAGGTAAAATAGACTAAAATCTTCAAAAAACTACTTCTCAACAACCAATAGACACAGAGAGTTGAAATTGGGTCTGTGGCATGCTGGGGTAAAGGGCTATAAGGGTTAAAATGAATTATCTTGATCTGTAGTCAAGGTCACAGGAATCAAATAGGCTAAACTCTTTCAATGACTTTTCAATAATCTAGAGGCCAAGTCTTGATATTGAGCTTGTAGCATGTTTGGATGAAGGTCTACCCCGTTTGTTCAAATGAATGACCATGACCTACATTCAAGGTTGCAGGAGTGTAATAGGCTAAAATCTTTAAACAGTGTTTTCTCAATAGCCAAGAGACTCAGAGACCTGATATTAGGCCAATAGTATGCTGGAATGAAGGACTAGAAAATGCATTGACATGAATAAATCTAGCCGGCTCTTATATTGGAATAAAGTGATAATCAGCTTAGTATCTGCAGAAATTACCTTAATCAACTCAAAGTTGCAGTAGAATAAGGTGAGCGATGCAGGCTCATTGGGCCTCTTGTACAGCTGATCAAGTGAAGCCGTTACGCCTTCCTTGTCATCATCGTACGGGAGCGGTTACGATATATCAATACATAGCGTCGATGTATCGATTAACTATGATATAAACGATGGTTTTTTTTCACCTTAATGGCAAATTATTTATTTTTGTCGTACGAACTAACATTATTGAGATCTTTTCAGCCTCCGTAAAGCTATCAGATATTTCCTTACATACATTTGATATAGGAAACCTTTATATATTTGAATCATTTGACACTTTCGAGGACCATACCGAGGAACATTTTTATTCATTTATCTTTTAAATGAAAACACGGGCACCCCATTGTTGTTTTTGTCGTTGCAGTCTCCTCCTCCTCCTCCTCCTCCTCTTCTTTTAGGCGCCTTGATTTTGGATCTTATCTTTTCCCTTTCTAGCAATTTTAGTCTTAATTGTATCTCTCTGGACAATGCCTTACTTCTGGACTGTAGTTTTCCCTTTTTGACGAAGCCTTTGGGTTCTGTCCCATGGCCGATACATATTCGAGGGTAGTTTCTACTCTTGTTTAGGGTTCAGCATGTTGGTGACACAACATGTTCGCCCGTTGTTAGTATGATGTGACATGGTAGGGTCTCCAACAGAACGCCCGAGAGAGGTAGTATGATGTGACATGGTAGGGTCTCCAACAGAACGCCCGAGAGAGGTAGTATGATGTGACATGGTAGGGTCTCCAACAGAACGCCCGAGAGAGGTAGTATGATGTGACATGGTAGGGTCTCCAACAGAACGCCCGAGAGAGGTAGTATGGTGTGACTTGGTAGGGTCTCCAACAGAACGCGCGAGAGAGGTAGTATGGTGTGACTTGGTAGGGTCTCCAACAGAACGCCCGAGAGAGGTAGTATGATGTGACATGGTAGGGTCTCCAACAGAACGCTCGAGAGAGGTAGCACTAGAAAGTCGACATCAGTTCTGCGCTATCACGTGGAGATTGTGAACATAGCGTAACCTCCCAAAACACGTTTATTCACCATAATCGTGTATCTGTTAATAGGGTGTTAAACAATTCTAATACAACCGAACCTATGTATCATTATATCATTCGTGTGTGACATCTGAGTACTTTAAGCGAATCACCACAGTTCATGGTTTTATCCTTGTCATTCGGCGATTAATTTTGATAAGAAAATCTAGACCAGGTAACTGCTTATTTTCGTTGTTATTGAATACCCAACTAACCGTGAAGTTAACATAAATAAGGTATTAACTAGTCACACAGAGCCATGCAAAACGTTGACCTTGGTGCATTTGTCATTACAGGTACATATTGGATATCCGTGATATCATTCACAGGAGACGTTGCTATGTTGTTATTTATACTGTATCTAATGGATTCTTAAGTACTCTACAAGTACATCAAAACACATTCTAAAGAATTGATTATATTATTGATTTAGTTCTTATTGTCATTTTTGCTTATCATACCTCTGATTAATTTAAGGTGTCATTAATTTGTCGCTCACTGGATGTAAAAAAAACTCCAAACACACGTGAACAGAACTAAGGGCATTGGATGAACCACCTAATGTTTTTGATTAACCTGAAACGAGTTATATCAGCTTATATTAATCATTCTTGTTGGCCCATATAGAAACAAGCGATGATTCTTACTGGAATATGGAACCACGGCCACTAAGGCAAAAAGCTAATGTGTTATAATTGTGCCAACCGACATCTTTTCGGGTACACCATTGAAGAATTAACTTTCAATTAAAATGAAAATATTACCCATTGTATTTGCTTATTCTGGCTTATTTTCAGGTTAATTCATGTCAAAACTCAGGTACGTGGACTGGTGCAGTTTGTTTATGTCCAATAGGCTGTAGAGGAACATTCTGTGAAAACTGCTATACTGGTAAGCTATGTTAATACAAAGGTCAGATGAGCTTATCTCTATATACAGGTAAGATTAGACCGAGCTTCGTAAGGCACAACCCCACCAATATA
The DNA here is from genome assembly GCF_902652985.1 of Pecten maximus. Classification (NCBI taxonomy): domain Eukaryota; kingdom Metazoa; phylum Mollusca; class Bivalvia; order Pectinida; family Pectinidae; genus Pecten; species Pecten maximus. The sequence continues at coordinate 36,548,725 of NC_047017.1, read as the reverse complement.
TATAATCATGAGTCTCTGATATTATATTCTTGCCTTCAAAATTTGGTTGCAGATAAATCAAATCCATAGGAGTGTATGATCTTACTAAAGTGATTGCCGTTTCATTCCAAGAGTCAATAGTACAATACTTTTGTCTGTTAAAATCTAGCTCTTGTCCTGTCGCAGTGCATTTGACCAAAAAAGGAAAGAACAAAACTGATTTCAAGATGCATATGTAATGTATATATACAAATGTAAGCGGTGATCAGGTATAATAGGTTCAATATTGACTCTAATAGAAGAAAACCAAACTAAGTGAAATTCTGTCATTCGGCCTGGAAATTACCATCTGATGACTCGGTATAGCGCACATTCAAAATCACACAAATAGTCGTCGATTTTACAGTCGGCTCAAATTTTACTTGATCTTTATGCAATTGCATGTTCGGCATATCAAAGGAGACCTAGTTGTTAATTGATCATAAATACAATGTCTTATTATCAATAGTGACATAACGAAACCTAACACATTAAAGAAACATATTCACCTGTTCTGTTGTCACTGCTGATTTCTTTCCCTCTGTATATTTTAAACAGGATTGTATTCAAAAATTTAATTTTTGTCCACAATTACATACATCTAACTCTGAACAATGAAAAATATGGTGTCTGTATTGGCAAAATCCTTTCTCGCTTTTGTTTCGCGAGAGTGTAAGGTAATAAAAAGATGATTTTACGGAAAACATTTTAGATCTTCCTATTCGTATTTCAGATTGTTCGGAAGGATGGAGCGACGGACTCACTGGCACCGCTGTTGTTTCTTACATACAGCCCCTCAGTTCACCAACCGCATTTCAAGTTTTGTGTAACTTTGACAACAGGGTCACGTACGTGCAATATCGTCGGTATGGTAATGTCAGTTTCAACAGAGACTGGCAATCCTATGTGGATGGTTTTGGCGATCTTGAGGGAGATTTTTGGCTTGGAAACAAGTATATTCACCTCATCACTGACCAGAAATCTTATACCTGTGGAGTGCGTTTATATGACGATACTGACATCTGGCAATTTGATTCATACTCCGACTTCAAAGTAGATTCAGAAAGCAACTTATTTAGGATCACATATACACCATACAGCTTTGACTGGGGAATGTCCCCTTCCGACAGCACAAAAGATTCACGAAACCAGCCATTCAGTACGCATGACCGGGATTCTACAGGATGTGCCACAATAGAGCAAGCTGGCTGGTGGTACAACACCGGATGTACTAACGGAGCTAATGTTAATGGTGTATTACCGTTTGATTGGTCATCAATTACAGGTGTAACTATGACTGGATTAGGACTCTACTAAACAACATTTCTAATAACAGGTGTTAATAAAACTGGAATAGGGCTCTACCAAACACCATTTCTAATTACAGGTGTTACTAAAACTGAAAAATTGAATTTGTTAAACACCATTTACTAAAACTGGATAAGAACTCTACTAAACAACATTTCTAATTTCAGGTGTTACTAAAACTAAAATATGGCTTTACTAAACATCATTTCTAATTACAGGTGTTAATAAAACTGGAATAGGACCTAACTAAACACCATTTCTAATTACAGGTGTACTAAAAATTGAACATGGCTTTACTAAACACCATTTCTAATTACAGGTGTTACTTAAACTTGAATTGGGCACTACTAAAACACTTTTATATGTACTGGATTTAATTTCTTTTTAGGGAAACCGTAATGTCACCTACTTCACAAAGAAGCCGCCGGTACCTCTTATTGATGCTTGAAACACTGGTATGACTTGTCGATAGAAATCGCCATAGTATATATCGTATGCTGATTTCACTCCTCTTTCTGTGATAAATATGTTGTTGTTTTTTTCTTCATGATTCTCAAATGTGATTTTGCGTTGTCTTGCAATCAAACATAACCCATATTATCGCATCATTTAATAAGGAAATACAATGATGTAATATAAATAAGACACGTGACAGACATCTGTTATTATTGCTCTGTGTTGTAAAGGGTATGCCATGGCCGAAGATGATATGTTTAACATAGAATATAAATACTAACTAATTTGTAAGAGAGCACCCATCCATTGATACATAGAATATTATTCTACTACAATGTAAGTCTAGTCCTACCCTTGATTGGGGCCGCGGTGGCCGAGTGGTTAAGGTGCCCCGACGCTTTATCACTAGCCATCCACCTCTGGGTTGCGAGTTCGAAACCTACGTGGGGCAGTTGCCAGGTACTGATCGTAAGCCGGTGGTTTTACTCCGGGTATTCCAGCTCTCCTCCACCTCCAAAACCTAGCACGTCCTTAAATGACCCTGGCTGTTAATAGGACGTTAAACCAAACAAACTAAACAAACAAACCCCTGAAGACGATGTGTCCACTGTTGTAGAAACATTTGTCAGACTATTATGGAAGATGACATGTTTTATATGAGTATATTTTAGATTGTAAAATGATATAAAACATATGATAATGTAGAAGTTTGCGCTATGGGACAGAATGGAATAATCAGTATTATTTAGTATTAATGTTCTTATTGTGCAAAATAAAACAATAATATTTTCGAGTTTGTGATTCAATTTACTAAGGATTACATTGGAGGTGTTGAACCGAGTTGTAGAGGATACAGTCTGTACTATGAATACGATGATACGATATCAATACTATATCAAAGTACAACAATACTTACATCTGATGTCAAATGATTTTAATTACAAATGAAATATTGGTTAATTGAAACAAATTGTTGAAATAGGTTGATGTACATGCAAAACATTGATGCTTTTATACAAAATACTCTATGAGCGGAAGAAAATATTTAGCTGTTTCTTTCTATGGCCGAGTACGCCCATTTATAGTTGCCAGAAAGTCCCTGTGCCCCCTGTCACTAAACCAGAGCCTCTGAGCATCTACCAAATCAAACTATCTGTACATCACTATACATTGAGGTAAGATCCTTTCTGTGTTACCAGTTGAGTCACCATATTCAAGTGATAAAGTCAGCTTCGTTTCCTCATATTCTAGCCTAGTCACGTGATATATTAAACCCAGTGACTTCATTAACGGCATTTTACACGATTGTAATCAACAGGGAATGAAACCAATTTTAAACTATAATGATAGAAATCAATCCTTTTCAGTTGTAGTTGTAGAAATCATTTCGAAGACTTTCAGCGCTGGCAGTTAAGTTGTTGTTATACAAGGAATAATAATAATTTGTTTTATTGATTAATTGTTTGATATCCATGTTAACTTGGAATTAAGTTCTAGTGATAAAAGAATACAAGTATTTTAATCTTTATACACAAATTAGTCTGGTCTAATAATTCTGTTTTACACTATCATGTCACATGATGTGATACAGCGTCAGAGTTTAAATGTTTTAAACCACCACTGGTTTCCAGTCTGTAGGTTCAATAGAATGCTGGGGAGTAAACAAGGGCTCTGTATGCTTCTCTTCGGGTTTATCCTCCTTGTCATCGCCGTCATTGGTTGTGGGTTCCTGTTCGTTGATCTCATTTGGTACGAGATCCTTTGGACGTGGTGTATTCTCTATAACATTATCCTTTGACACGTCCCCCACCGTCGGTCTCTGTAGAGATTCGCCTCCTTCTTTAGCTGTTTCGGCGACAAAAGTGCCTTCACGTGCACTTAATTGACCCATTTTACTTTCCCTATCTTTTCGCTCCATGATCTCTTTATCAGAAGCTTCTTTTTCGGGAGGCACCTCTTTGACGACTGTGTAACTGAACTTCGACTCTTCATTCCGAAGATTCTTTAAGCTGTAGGTATTACCTAAAACAATAGCACTGATCATTTATAATATTTATATCAGATGATCTTCGCTTTGTATGTTATCAGAAAATGAGAAATAGGCTTAGCACGTGATACAGT